>NC_141879.1:201351893-201654924 GCF_056163025.1 Triticum urartu
TTCTTTTTCGGTAGTAGCATAATTTCTCTGGGCATTGTCTAGAGTTTTACTAGCATATTGAATAACATTTAATTTCTCATCAACTCTTTGCCCTAGAACAGCACCTATAGCATAATCGCAAGCATCACACATAATTTCAAAAGGTAAATTCCAATCAGGTGGCTGAACAATAGGTGCAGAGATCAATGTTTTCTTAAGTATTTCAAATGCTTCAACACAATCATCATCAAAGACGAATGGTATATCTTTTTGTAATAAATTAGTCAGAGGCCGAGAAATTTTTGAGAAGTCCTTAATGAACCTCCTATAAAAGCCGGCATGGCCAAGGAAACTTCTTATACCTTTGATGTCCTTGGGACACAGCATCTTTTCAATAGCATCAACTTTAGCTTTATCAACTTCAATGCCCCTTTCAGAAATTTTATGCCCCAAGACAATACCTTCATTAACCATAAAGTGGCACTTCTCCCAATTCAAGACAAGGTTAGTTTCTTCACATCTCTGCAAAACTCGATCAAGGTTGCTTAAGAAATCATCAAAAGAGGATCCATAAACAGAGAAATCGTCCATGAAAACCTCACAAATCTTTTCACAAAAGTCAGAGAATATAGCCATCTTGCATCTTTTAAAGGTAGCAGGTGCATTACATAAACCAAAAGGCATACGTCTATAAGCAAAAGTACCAAAAGGGCAAGTAAAAGTGGTCTTTAATTGATCATCAGCTGACACAGGTATTTGAGAGAAACCAAAATAACCATCTAGAAAGAAAAAATGTGTATGTTTGGATAATCTTTCTAGCATTTGATCAATGAAAGGTAAGGGGTAATGATCTTTTTTAGTAGCCTTATTTAGTTTGCAGAAATCAATTACCATCCTATAACCTGTAATAATTCTTTGTGGAATCAATTTCATCTTTATAATTAGGAACGACAGTAATACCTCCCTTCTTAGGAACACAATGGGCAGGACTTACCCACTGACTATCAGCAACGGGATAAATTATACCTGCCTCAAGGAGCTTTAGTATTTCTTTTCTTACCACTTATTTCATCTTAGGATTCAGCCGTCGTTGATGATCAATAAATGGTTTGGCATCTTTCTCCAAATTTATTTTATGTTGACATAGAGTGGGACTAATGCCCTTAAGATCATCAAGAGTATATCCAATAGCAGCACGGTGCTTCTTCAGAGTTTTCAATATTTTTTCTTCCTCCTTCTCTGAAAGGTTAGCACTAATAATAATAGGATATATCTTATTTTCATCAAGATAAGCATATTTAAGAGTATCAGGCAATGGTTTAAGCTCAAACACGGGATCACCCTTGGGTGGAGGAGGATCCCCTAAGATTTCAACAGGCAAGTTGTGTTTCAGAATAGGTCCCTGTTTAAAGAACACTTTATCTATTTCCCTTCTTTCATTCATACGCATATCATTTTCATGGTCTAGCAAATATTGTTATAAAGGATCACTAGGAGGTACGGTAATAGAAGCAAGACCAATAATTTCATCTTTACTAGGCAATTCCTCTTCACGGTGTTGTCTACAAAATTTAGAAAAGTTAAACTCATGAGACATATCACCTAAACCAGTAGTAACAACATCCTTTTCGCAGTCTATCCTAGCATTAACAGTGTTTAAGAAGGGTCTACCAAATATAATGGGACAAAAGCTATCTTGTGGGGAACCAAGAATAAGAAAATCAGCAGGATGTTTAGTTTTCCCACACAAGACTTCAACATCTCTAACAATCCCAATTGGTGAAATAGTATCTCTATTGGCAAGTTTAATTATGACATCAATATCTTCTAACTCAACAGGTGCAATATCATGCATAATTTCTTTGTATAAGTCAATAGGTATTGCACTAGCACTAGCACCCATATCACACAAGCCATGATAACAATGATCTCCTATTTTAACAGAAATAACAGGCATGCCTACCACAGGTCTATGTTTATCTTTAGCACAAGGTTTAGCAATTCTAGCAGTTTCATCATAGAAATAAATAACATGCCCATCAATATTATCAGCCAGGAGATCCTTAACAATAGCAATATTAGGTTCAACTTTAACTTGCTCAGGAGGTGTATAGGTTCTAATATTGCTTTTATGAACCATAGTTGAAGCTTTAGCATGATCTTTTATCCTAACAAGAAAAGGTGGTTTCTCAACATAAGCAGTAGGAATAATAGGACCATTATAAGTGATAGTCTTTTCTTCAACCATAATAGGTGCAGCTACTTTTACTTCTATGGGAGGATGATATTTAAACCACTTCTACTTAGGGAGATCAACATGAGCAGCAAAAGATTCACAAAAAGAAGCTACATCTCAGAGTCAAGCCCATATTTAGTGCTAAATTAACGGAAAACATCGGTATCCATAAAAGATTTAACACAATCAAACTTAGGTGTCATACCTGACTCCTTACCTTCGTCGAGATCCCAATCTTCAGAGTTGCATTTAATTCTTTCCAATAAATCCAATTTGAATTCAATAGTCTTCATCATAAAAGAGCACGCACAAGAAGTATTGAGCATGGTGCGATTGTTATCAGAAAGCCGAGCATAAAAATTTTGGATAATCATTTCTCTTGAGAGCTCATGATTGGGGCATGAATATAACATTGATTTAAGCCTCCCCCAAGCTTGAGCGATGCTTTCTCCTTCACGAGGCCAAAAATTATATATATAATTGCGATCACGATGAACAAGATGCATAGGATAAAACTTCTGATGAAATTCCAATTTAAATCGTTTGTAGTTCCATGATCCAATATCATCACATAGCCTATACCATGTCAATGCATCTCCCTTCAAAGATAAAGGGGAGACCTTCTTCTTGATAACATCATCCGGCATACTTGCAAGCTTAAATAATCCACAAACTTCATCCACATATATTAGGTGGTCATCAGGATGTAATGTTCCATCTCCTGCAAAAGGATTAGCTAGCAGTTTTTCTATCATACCCGAAGGAATTTCAAAGTAGACATTTTCATTTTCAGTAGGTTCAGTAGGTTCATTAGGTTGAGGAGCAACTCTTTTCTCTACTGGTCGGGGTGAAGATACCCCGAACAAGCCCCTCAAAGGATTACTTTCCATAGTAACAAGTGACAGTAAATTTCAGCTCAGTGTATAAATCTTTCCTTACCAAATTCCACCTACCAAAGGCGCTTCACTCCCCAGCAACGGCGCCAGAAAAGAGTCTTGATGACCCACAAGTATAGGGGATCTATCTTAGTCCTTTCGATAAGTAAGAGTGTCGAACCCAACGAAGAGCAGAAGGAAATGATAAGCGGTTTTCAGCAAGGTATTCTCTGCAAGCACTGAAATTATAGGTAATAGATAGTTTTGTGATAAGATAATTTGTAATGAGCAACAAGTAACAAAAGTAAATAAAGTGCAGCAAGGTGGCCCAATCCTTTTTGTAGCAAAGGACAAGCCTGGACAAACTCTTATATAGAAGAAAGCGCTCCCGAGGACACATGGGAATTATCGTCAAGCTAGTTTTCATCATGTTCATATGATTCGCGTTTGGTACTTTGATAATTTGATATGTGGGTGGACCGGTGCTTGGGTGCTGTCCTTACTTGGACAAGCATCCCACTTATGATTAACTCCTATTGCAAGCATCCGCAACTACAAAAAAAGTATTAAGGTAAACCTAACCATAGCATGAAACATGGATCCAAATCAGCCCCTTACGAAGCAACGCATAAACTAGGGTTTAAGCTTCTATCACTCTAGCAACCCATCATCTACTTATTACTTCCCAATGCCTTCCTTTAGGCCCAAATAATGGTGAAGTGTCATGTAGTCGACGTTCACATAACACCACTAGAGGAGAGACAACATACATCTCATCAAAATATCGAACGAATACCAAATTCACATGACTACTAATAGCGAGACTTCTCCCATGTCCTCAGGAACAAATGTAACTACTCACAAAGCATATTCATGTTCATAATCAGAGGGGTATTAATATGCATATAGCATCTGAACATATGATCTTCCACCGAATAAACCAACTAGCATCAACTACGAGGAGTAATCAACACTACTAGCAACCTACACGTACCAATCCCCGACTTCGAGACAAGATTTGGATACAAGAGATGAACTAGGGTTTGAGAGGAGATGGTGCTGGTGAAGATGTTGATGGAGATTGGCCCCCTCCCGATGAGAGGAGCATTGGTGATGACGATGGCAATGATTTTCCCCTCCCGGAGGGAAGTGTCCCCGGCAGAACAGCTCTGCCAGAGCCCTAGATTGGTTCCGCCAAGGTTCCACCTCGTGGCGGTGGAGTCTCGTCCCGAAAGCTTGCTTATGATTTTTTCCTCAATGAAAGACTCCATATAGCAGAAGATGGGCATCGGAGGGCCACCAGGGGGCCCACGAGGCAGGGGGTGCGCCCAGGGGGTACGGCGCACCCCCCACCCTCATGGCTGGTGAGTGGCCCCCTGTGGTACTTCTTGCGCTCAGTATTTTTTATATATCCTGAAAATAACTTCCGTGAAGTTTCAGGACTTTTGGAGCTGTGCAGAATAGGTCTCTAATATTTGCTCCTTTTCCAGCCCAGAATCCCAGCTGTCGGCATTCTCCCTCTTTATGTAAACCTTGTAAAATAATAGAGAATAGGCATAAGTATTGTGATATAATGTGTAGTAATAGCCCATAATGCAATAAATATCGATATAAAAGCATGATGCAAAATGGACGTATCATCGTACTCTTCACGATCCAATTGTGATGCAATCCGATCTAGTGCCAAACAGACGACACCTCCGAGATTAGCACATGTTCAGCTCGATAGCGTCCTCTCCTTGATCCAACAAGTGAGAGAGAGGAGGTAGATGAGATCGCAACCAGCACGGTGGTATGGTTGTGGCAGCGGAATTCCGGCACAGCTTCACCAAGCGCGTATCAGAGAAAGGTGGGAGGAATTGGGAGAGACAGAGGGCCGAAAGGGTGCTACCCCCTGCGTCTTCCCCCTACTTATAGGGGTGAGGGAGTGGAGTGCCGGCCCTTGACCCCTCCTCCAAGGGAGGGAGCAGGGCCAAGGGATGGAGTGGCCCCCAAGCCAACAGGGTGCCTCCACCTAGGGTGCCCCCCAGTCCTAGGAACATGGGCCCTTAAGGGGGCTGGTGCGCCTAGCCCAACCAAGGCAAGGCGCACCCCCTATAGCCCATGTGACCCCGGGGCAGGTGGACCCCGGTTGACCTCTGGAACCCTTTCGAGGCTCCCAACACACTGCCGGCAAACCCGAAACCTTTCCGATGACTAAAATATGACTTCCCATATATAAATATTTACATCCGGACCATTCAAGAGCTCCTCATGATATTCCTAATCTCATCCGGGACTCTAAACAACCTCGGACTTTTCACTTTTAATATCTCAATGCTACCCTTGCGCTATCGAACATTAAACATGCGACCCTACGGGTTCAGGAACATGAAGACATGACCGAGAGACTTCTCTGGTCAATAATCAATAGTGGGACATGGATGCCCATATTGATTCCCACATATTCAACGAAGATCTTTATCAGTTGAACCATGATGTCGAGAATTCAGATAACCCCGTATACAATTTCCTTTGTCCGGCGATATGTTACTTGCCCGAGATTCGATCATCGGTATCTCCATACCTAGTGAACAAGGATACATGTTAAAGTTCATCCCAAATCCTATGAAGGAGATGGGCTCTTGAATCTAAGATGGATCTTCCCTAAAAGGGGTCATGCTCTCCACTAGGGATCTCCTCCTAGGAGGTCTTGATCTCCATGGGAGAGGGTAGATAGGAGCAAAGCTTTCTAGATCTCAAATATAGTTTGCTCACCCTAGCAAATGACCTAGGTATGAAATATATAGGTGGTTGGAGGAGAGGGACGAAATGGAGGGTAAAAGGGCATTCCCTGTCCAGTTCACAGGCATGCCCATGCGCATGGGCTAAAGTACCCCCCCCCCCCCCCGCGCGTGGTGTGACGCCCTCAATTCAATCATACACTAATCATACACGCAAATGTGTACGATCAAGATCAAGGACTCACGGGAAGATATCACAACACAACTCCAGACACAAATTAAAATAATACAAGCTTTATATTACAAGCCAGGGGCCTCGAGGGCTCGAATACATAAGCTCGAAAAACACAAGAGTCAGCGGAAGCAACAATATATGAGCACGGACATGAGTTAAACAAGTTTGCCTTAAGAAGGCTAGCACAAAAGCAACATCGATCAAAAAGGCAAGGCCTCCTGCCTGGGAGCCTCCTAACTACTTCAAGTCGTCAGCGGCCGTAACGTAGTAGTAGTCACCCTCAGGGTAGCGGTAGTCATCAGTGGCGTCGTCTGGCTCTTGGGATCCGTCATCTGGTCGCAACAATCGGGTATGGGGAAAAAGAGGTAGCAAAGCAACCATGAGTACTCATCCAAAGTACTCGCAAGACTTACATCAGATCTAAACTAAGTATGCATCTATATCAAAGGAAGAGGGTTGTATCTATGGACTAAACTGCAGAATGCCAGAAAGAATGGGAAAGGCTAGCCTATCGAAGACTAGCATCTTCAAGCATCTTGCAGCATATAGAAGAGTACAGACCAACACAATGTAGAGTAGTAGAGCTATCAACCTCGGCCAGAGATCCTTTCTCGACTCCCTGCGAGAAAGCAATCCCAGAGCCATACTATCCATTCATCATAAACATGTCTCATAACCATTTCTCATCTCAAGTTTCCAGTTCTAGTTTTATCAATCGGGATACAACTCCAAGTGTCCGTTACCGTAGGACAGGCTATCGATAGATGTTTTCTTCCCTGCAGGGGTGCACCAACTTACCCACCACGCTTGATTAACTCCGGTCGGACACACTTTCCTGGGTCATGCCCGGCCTCGCCAAACAATACGCCGGAACCCGACCTAGGCTTAATAGAGAGGCCAACACGCCGGACTAAACCTATGCCCCCAGGGGTCATGGGCCATCTCCCCGGGAACTCCTGCACATTGCGTGGGCGGCCGGTGAGCAGACCTAGCTACCTCCTTCAATAAGGCAGGAGCTTATGCAGTCCAACCCGGCGCGCACCGCTCAGTCGCTGACGTCTATTAAGCTTCGGCTGATGTATACGACGCAGAACGCCCATACTATGCCCACGTGATGGTTAGTGCTATCAGGCCAGAGGCCCCTCGGATCAAATATCCAAATCGTAGTGGATTAGGAACGCGCGGTAACGAGCAGAGACTCACGATCGATGTGACCCCGTCGCCCCGTCTCGAGTACTTGCGGCAAGGGCTAAGAATGCCCGGCCACGCCTCGTAAGTATCTCGCGGGCACCTTCCAGGTCAACCCGACCTACATCACTCGCAATTAAGCTCGTGCAGGTACCGCTCAGGGCCGACCCGTCTTTAGTAACATGGATCAGTGCAAAGTCATAGTAACCATAGTAATTGTGTGTCTAACACCAAGGGGAAAACCCAAGGAATCACCCCCGGTGAATTCCACTCGATGTTATCATCAAGGTGAACGTAAGAGGATCCACCCTCGAGGTTCAAACTTGAGGGGTTGCACGACAGAGCAGTATCAGAAGTAGTTAAGGAGGGAATCACCCTCGATGACCACGATCGGATAGCTACACTGCAGAGATCTCATCAGGAGTGATGTAAGAGGTTCCACCCTCGGCACTCGATGGTAACTCTGCAGAGTCGTACAACTACGGGGTGATGTGCGGTGTCGGGGCATGGACGTCGATCACGTTGATCGAGTCATCGAACATAAAGCGAGGCAACTGGGACAAGGTGGGGGTCACTGATGATCACTATCCAACCTATACTAAGCAGTTTAGGATAAACATGTAAGGTATGAAAGCAGGTAACAACAACAGGCTATGCATCAGAGTAGGATCATACAAAAAGCAGTAGCAGTTCTAATGCAAGCATGAGAGGGGAAGAAATAGGCGATATCGGAATGCTCAAGGGGGTTTGCTTGCCTGGTTGCTCTGGCAAGGAGGGGTCATGGAGGATGTAGTCATACTCATTCGCATCAAAGTCATTCTCGGGGTCTACCGGAGAAGAAGAGGGGGGAGAAATAGTAAATATGGGGCAAACAAAGCATCACAAAATATAACAAGGCAAAACGCGATGCCAGGGTGACCTAACGCAGTACTACACGTAGAAGACGGAGAGGAAAAACATCCAGAGGGGTTTTCCTGGTGTTAGGCATTTTTCGGACAGATGAAAGAGAGGGGAAAGTTCCATGTTCAGCATTCTAGGGGCATGTGACAGATGAATGGACCACGCATTCGGATTCGTTGGATTTTCTGAGCAACTTTCATATATAAAGTTTTTCGATCCGAGCTACGGTTTATTTTCTATTAATTTTCAAAGTTTTGAACAATTTCTAAAATTAATAATAATTCGAGTTGACCAGGTCAGTTGGACTTGTCAAATGGAGAAGGTGTGGCCCACATGGCATAGGCTATACCTAAACTTATAATTAAAAACTATCCTAATCAAAAGAGGCCGACATATCATCTGCACATTAGGCAATTTAGTGGACTAGTCTAATCCTAGAACTATCCTCTCTCTAATAAAATAAGCCGGCCAGAGACACAGCCGGATGTGCATGTTGTGCACACATGCACGGCCATGGCAAAGCAGCTTGGCGGCAGCAGCAAAAACGCAGCAGGAGGAAGTAGGGAAGAGCGGCATCAGCAAGCAGTAAAGCGGCAGCCGCGGCAAGGCAGATGTAGCACAGCAGCGATACTTAGGAGCGGCAGTAGCAAGCGAGCAGTAGTAGTAGGCAGCGGCGAGCGCATCAGCAGGCAGTGGCGCTAGATGCAGCGGCAGCGGGCAGAGCAAGCAGTAGCAAGCAAGGCAGGGGCGGGCAGAGCAAGCAGTAGCAAGCAAGGCAGCGGCAGCAGTAGCAAGAAATAGCAGTAGGAAGCAGTCAAACGCAGCAAAGCTTCAACGGCAGCAGCGGCAAGAGTTTGACGAAGGCGAGGCTGCGGCTCGAGTACGAGCACCGCGGAAGGGCGTCTGCCTAGCGGGGGGCCTAGTGAAGCTACCGGCGGCGCACGGGAGCTAATGGTCACCGGGTTGTATGGCATCATCAAGTCCGCACCCATGGTGGCCGGCCGCTCGGGATCGAGCGGTGGGGATGCTCTAGAGGACGGAACCGCATCGGGTAATAAGGGGGAAAAGAGCAGAGGCTCACAGTGAATCGGAGGCGTGCTCGGGGAGGTCGGGGATTGCCGGAGCTGTGCGGATCGACGCCGGGAAGCGGTGGTCGTCGTCGGGGAAGAAGGCTACGGCCGACATCTTGGCGGCTCCCCGATCCAAATCAACAGGCGTAGACGACGTGGTGGCGGCCTCCCAGCTCCGATCTGGAGTTGTATTCGATGAGGTCGGCCCCCGCAGAGCTTCTGGACATGGAGAGGCAGGGAGGGGTGTGCGGTGGCTGCGCGTACGACGACGGCGCGGCCATGAGCGCCTCGGGCATGAAGAAAACGAAGGGGGCAAGCGAGGGAGGAGGAATGGGTGACCTAGGGTTTGGTCGAGGGGGCTCTGGGGATGCTCTTATCCACTCGGGGACTCGTGGGATGGCGAACACGGCGGCATCGGCGGGGTGGATGACCGCCACACCATGCCCTTCTGTACAGAGATTGAAGGAAGGGAGAGATGGGCTGGGCTGGTACTATTCACGATGGGCCAAAGTGCACGGGAGACATTCTTCTTTCTTTGTCTGTCAAACCTTTTGTCTCGGTTTTCCATTTACCTTAGGCACCTAAATGTCATTAGATCTACAATATACTGCACCTATAATTCAAATACAATATTTTGGGGGCTACACACAAGGTTCTATTTTAATTGGGAAAGTTTATACATTTGTTTACTTTGAAAAGGCCATTTTATTTACTGTTAGACCACTTATTAATTTCCTAGGAATTTATTTGTGAGTCCAATGAAGTTGGTTTCCACATGAAGATGATCAGGGGAATTTATAGAATTATTCGAACATTTTAGTTTTACTGATCAGAGAAATAGTAATTTCACTTGCAATTTAAATTTGGATTTGACTTCGATTTTTGGACAAGTGGCAATTTTCATAGTAATCCTCTGACATGGCCACCATTAGGGGGAGATTATTGTAGCATGACATTGGGGGTGTTACAAATCTCCTCCACTACAAGAAATCGCGTCCCGAGATTTAAGAGGTGGAGTAAGGGGGAAAGACTCAGGAAGGACGGAGCTCAACACAAGATAGTTACCTGGGGGTTATCCCAGTGAACATGGCATAGAGGCATCCCTTGAGTTGAAATTCAAGAAAGTCATCGAGAGCAAGGTAAGAAGGTGCAGTAAGAAGCTTCAACCGGGTAGGCAATCGTTCGTTGCCTGAAACAGAGGGTGAAAGGGGTTCAGAGCAATGGGAATAGGTATTGCGTCTGATACCATAATAGATCGCTAGGAATGTGGCTCGTGATTTACATACGAAGCCAAGTGCGAGGAATAATTTTTGAAAACAGGGATGTACAGGAGAGTCAAGTTTCGATCCTGTGGAACTGTGGGTTATGGGCCCACCATGTGGGTTACAAAGTAGGAAGGGTGCTGACATCTTGCACGGTCATGATAGCAAGGCATGTCAGAGGATAGCATGTCAGTTATGTTGGCAACAACGTTGGTACCAAGGGCGAGGGGCGAAGAGAACAATTTTCCTGCTCGTTGAAACGAGGCGGACCAAAAGGCAAAGTTCTTGTCCTTTGATGGTTACCGGAATGTTATCAACAATAGTAACAGGGTCTTACTGACAGAGTTGGGCACCGAGGTGCTTACTTAAGCAGGAATTTATTACTTCTTAGATCATAAAATTTATAAGAGAGGTTAATCAAACCAACGGAAAGGAAAATGTGTCTATCAAACTTAACAGACCAATGGAAAGGAAAATGTGTTTCACACAAGAATTGAGAGTATATCCTTCCCAAAGAAAAGCGAAGCATGATATACATGATAGTGTCGGATTTCGGGTTCCGGCAGACCCTTGAGGTTCGAACACTGGGGTGCGCGCGGAGATTTCACCTTCTACCTACATGCACCCCTCCGCCTCGCTAAGATCTAAGCTATGGAAAGGACAGCACAAGAGACACAGGGTTTATACTGGTTCGGGCCACCGTTGTGGTGTAATACCCTACTCCAGTGTGTGGTGTGGTGGATTGCCTCTTAGGCTGATGATGATGAGCAATACAAGGAAGAACAGCCTCGCGAGGGTCTGTTCTTGGCTAGGGGGATGAACTGCTAGGAGGAGTTCAGTCACCCTTCTCTCTCTCTCTCTTCTCGATTCTCCCTCCGATTTCGATCCGATCTCCGATCTCCCTTCTACCCTGTGGGTGGCTAGTCCTATTTATAGGCAAAGGCCCTGGGCCTCTTCCCAAATATTGAGCGGGAAGGGCGCCAACAATTGGCCATTTTGAAGGGGAACATCTGGTACACTTATCCTGACTAAAGTTGGTCCTCGCCTGCCAAAGGCTCTGGTGGTGACGCTGGCTTGGGCTCCACAATGACTTCCTCCCTGCCGTTGGACTGGTCTTGGTCTCGTTGCACCGAAACGGGTGCCTTTGCTTGATGCTCTCGCCTGTGCTTGCTCCCTTTGCACCAAAGAGGAAAGGAGGACACTACGCGGCTGGCGCCCGCCTGGCGCCTTTGGTCGTCATGGCTTGCGTCACGGGCACCTCGTGAGGTGCCCCGCCTTGATCTCTCCGCCTCCTCGCGAGCCAGTCTGATGAGGCCGTGCCTGAGGAAGCTCCGTGTCGTCCGCCCCGCGAGGCTTTGCCCCTCGCGAGGGTCTTGGGTCTGTGTTGATGAAGATGGGCCGTGCTGGGCCCCTCTTCGAGCCACGCCGCAGGCCGCAGGCAGGCAAGTCTGGGGACCCCCGTTCCCAGAATGCCGACAGTAGCCCCCGGGCCCAAGGCGCGCCCGGACTTGGCCGTGCAGGGAGGCGAAAGGGCAAGAGCGAAGCGCCGCGGACCCTAACAGCCTGCGGCCTTGGGCGCCGCGTGGCGGTTGATTGGACGTGGGCGTCTCCACTTCCCACGGCGCCTCGGCAACTACACGGACTGGACAAGTCCCTGCATGCAAAGCGGGTCATGATTACCTGCGATCATGGAGGTCGGCGGTTGGCCTTCGCCGGCCATAAGTACGGAACGGCGCGCGCCCTTCCAGTCCATCCCTTCTTGCTTCTCCTTCTTCCCGGTCCTTGCTCCGTCTTGCTGCGATGGCTCCGATCCGCCGATTCTCGGCGGCAGAGAAGGGAATGCTCCCCGAGAGGAACCAGACCCGCTCCCGCCGAAGAAACGGCTCGCCCTCCGCGGCCGGGACGAGGGGGCCCATCAGGTGGTGTCGAGGCCCTGGTGCGAGCGGCCACCGCCGGGGTTCCCGCTTCCCTTGTACGCCCACATCGAGGGCTCTGAAAGAGTCGATGCCGATCGCCACGGGTGGCACCGCCGTCGGTGCCGACGGGTCACGAAGGTGTGGGTCATCCCCCCTGGGGTCCACACCGAGGGCTCCTCCCAAGAGTTCGTGCTCCATGCCGCCATGCCTCCTCAGTCTTGGATTCGCCTTCCTCCCTTCTTCACCTCCATCATCCCGCAGGGAGAACTCCTGAAGCTTTGGCTGCAGCACGCCGGCTGCAGCACCCTCGCGACCGAGGCAGAGGTCGCAGTCGTTGCCCCGGGCGAGGTCTTCATGACTCGAGGCTAGAGCGAAATCGCCCGGGTTTGCAGGACAAGAGGCGCCCTCGCGATCCACTTGGAATACGACGGTGCTTCGGTGATGTTCTTCAAGGTCTTCGATGCTAACAGGCGCCGGCTGGAGTGCTGCCCCAGGAGAGGTGATCGGGACCCTGCTACGGCGAGGACTGGGCCCACCAACCGCTCTCTTGGCGGCTCCTCAGGCGGCGGAGGCGTCGGAGGTTCCAGCGACTCCGGTGATCTCTTCGCGACTCCGGAGACGAGCGATGACAGCTACGAGCCCCCGAGCCGGCGCCGCTCCTGGAGCAGGGCGGGCTCGTCAGGCCGTCGCTGACTCTGATCTGGATGGGGTTGGCGCCGGTGCTTGACGGCCCACTGTTGATGATGGCGTCTTTTGCAGGGGCGCGTGTAGTTAGCGTCCTTTTAGGATCTGTTCCCTGCGAGGAATCAAAGACGCGTCCCGTGGGGGCTTGTAAGGTGCCTGTGATCCTGTTTTGTTAATATAACCCTTGTCGTAGAATTGTGCAAGTTGCTCATTCCATCTTAGCTCAGTTCTCCCTTTCGAACCTCACGAGGGCTTGGTGCTCTGCGCCGATAGGTCCCAGTCCCAAGGCGGCTTCAGCCGTCGCTGGTATGCCAGGTCCCGATGCCGTGGTCAAGGCCAGGAGGTGAGCGACCCGGGGTCCGGTAAGAGCCCCTGAGTCACGATGCTCAGGAGGTCCCCTTTGGCGCTCAAGCAGCCGTCGTTCGGTGAGAAAGGAGAGCGGTGTCGCTAACACGGGATTGCATTAGGTGCGGGGATGGTGCCACGGTAGCTGGTGCTTCCGGGTGGTGACTTATCTCGAGAATTAGGGGCCGCTCTCTGGTGTGTCGCCAGGTCCGTGCATCGGCAGGCGTGAGGTTTCTCGGCGAGGTCCTCGCGTGTCCCTCCCCTCTCGCCTTTGCTCCCCTTTCTACTCTACGTCCTCGGGTCCCGGCCCTCGAGCAAGTATCAGCCGTCGCTGGTATGCCAGGTCGCGATGCCGTGGACAAGGCCAGAGGGTGAGGGCTGGAGAGCCAGTAGGAGCCCTGAGTCACGATGCTCAGGCACCCCCCCTTTAACGTGCAAGCGGTTCGCGCGGATGAGAGTGAAGGAGACACCGCAAGGGCCTCGCCTGACGCAGCTCCTTTAGGAGATCCTGTAGACCCATCATAGAAAGAACGAGGGGTTGCCATGACAATTGACAGTCAGCCGTTGATTGCTTCCGAGGGGCGATGAGGCACTGAAGGCTTGACAAGGTGGCGCCATGCGGGGCTGCCGCGGCCAGATCTCAGCCATTCAGGTTTGTCGGCGTTGCAGGGACGGACCCATGCGCAAGCGTCGTGCCGTTTGGGAGCAGCTCCGTCAGTTGGCGTCAGTTGAGCGGGAAACTAGGTCAAACACATTAGCCGCGAAGGAGTGGATTCATTCAAATAGATGCTGGGAAGGCGGACATCACTGGGTCAGGCCCGAGCGACTTGGGGATGATGCAGCCCGAGGGGCACCCCCAACAAGGTAAGCTAACAACATAGAATAAAAGGGATACATGCCGCAGGGACGGACCCACGCGGCCTGGGCATAATGCAGCCCTGGGGGGAGCTCCCAGCTGGAAATGAAACTTGAAAGATGTCACTGATGTTGAGGACGAAGGAGTGTTGGCGTAGCAGACTCGGTGGGCTGCGGAAGCCGATCCTCACGAGCCCCCAGGCCCAGGGGCCTTGGGAGGCTCCGGAGGCGCTGGTGGCTCCTCGCGAACCATCTCCATCTCCGCCAGGGCTGCGGAACGCCTGGCCTCTTGAGCCTCCATGATGCCCCTCATGAGGCGCTGGTACGTGGCAGCCGCGTTCGGCAAGCCGTAAGGCATGCGAACATAGCTGTGGGGTGGACCTTCGCAACGCCCCACTTGCGAGGGCCAGAGGCGCTCTAGAGAGGCGACTCGATTGAGCCCTGGTATGTCGATGCAGACGCGCAGCCCACCATCCTCGCCTGGATGGGGAGCCACAACTGGTAGGCGGCGGCCGCCTCTCATGACTCTTGACTCCTGTAGCTCCTGAATGGCCTTGCTGACGAACTCCTGAGGGTCTGGCCCTCCTTGCCTTACTCCTTCTTGAGGGGAACGTGCTTCGAAACACGCCTCCATGTGGTGCCCAAGCGCCTCCCTCGTGACCTTAGCCAGGTCGGTGGCCCTCCAGGGGAGAGCCCCCGAGCCCTGCCTGAGGAGGGCACCGGGCGCGCTTTCCTATGCGATGGAATGAGGTTCCCCCTAGGCAGGCGCGGGCCCTGAGGGGCCTGCCTCCTGAGGGGCCGGGCCGGACGATGTCTTCTTCTTCTTGGGGCGGTCTCAGGAAGCCTCCTGCTTCCGCGATCCGGGTCTTCCAGCGATGCGGCCTGAAAGGCTCGTTCCAGGGAACACACCGCGTCCTTCTCTTCACAGGGCACCGTGATGACTCCGCCACTTCCTGGCATCTTGAGGATGTTGTAGCCGTGGTGAGTTACGGCCATGAACTTGGCCAGCGCTGGGTACCCAAGGATGGCGTTGTACGGCAGGCGAATGTGAGCGACGTCGAAGTCGATGAGCTTGGTGCGGTAGTTGTCGCATGCCCCGAAGGTGACAGGGAGGCGGACCTGCCCAATCGGGACCGTGGAGCCGTCGGTGACTCCGGAGAAAGGCTTGGTTGGCTGAAGCTGGTTGTAGGGCACTTGGAGATTGTTGAATGTTTCCACGGATAGGACGTTGAGCCCTGCCCCGCCATCGATGAGGGTCCTGGTGACCACCACGTTGCTGATGATTGGGGAACAAAGCATCGGGAGGACTCCGGCTGTGGCCGAACACTTGAGCTGATCTGCTGAGCTGAACGTGATGGCGCACGCCGACCACCTGAGAGGGCGCGTGGCTTCGAGCTTAGGGAGGACTGCATTCACTTCGGGGGCGAACTGCTTGAAGATGCGTTGAGAGGCTGGGGCTTGAGCCCCGCCCAGGATGCAGGCGATCGCACGCGGCTCCTGGAAGCCCCCAGCCCCCTCGTCCTGATGGCGGTCCTCGTTTCTCCTTGGCTGCGGCGGCAGCGGAGGGAGGCCTGCGTTGCCTGGCGGGCGATCCTCGCGAGGCTGATCCCTCCAGTCTCCCTCGCGAGGCGGGTCTTGCCAGCGATCCTCGCGAGGTCGATCGCGCCACCCTTGGCGCGGGCAGCGGTCTTCCCAGCGTCCTGCGTTCCTTCCTCCTCCTCGACCGTAGCCCCGGTCACCGCGGTCGGGGCGACGGCCGATCCTTCCTTCTCGCACGGCTCGGAGCTCTTGACATTCGTTGGTGTTGTGGGTGTGGAGGTCGTGGTACACATAGTACCGACTGCCCTTGGAAGATTCGGGCTGATCTCCACCCCGCTTGGTGTCTGGTTCTGCCGTGAGCACGGCAGCCCCCTTGCGCTTCACATCCTTGGCCTTGGGCTTCTTCTCTTCTGGGTCCGCGGCAGGAAGCTCGAGGAGGGAGAGACGCCCTTCTTCAGCCCTGGCGCACTTGGTTGCCAAGTTGAACAACTCCAAGGAAGTGCACAGGTCTTCATGCATCGCCAGCTCCTCCTTCATCTTGACGTCGCGCATGCCATCGGAGAAGGCTGAGATGATGGCCTCCTCGGTCACCTTGGGAATCTTGAGGCGTGCGTTGTTGAAGCGCTGGATGTACTTCTGCAGGGTCTCTCCGGGTTGTTGCTTGATGCGGCGCATGTCGCTCACGGCGGGTGGCCGGTCGGGAGTACCTTGGAAGTTGGCGATGAAGCGGGTGCGCATCTCGTCCCAGGAGGAGATCGTGCCTGGAGCCAGGTTCAGGAGCCAGGTGCGGGCCCCGTCCTTGAGCGCTATGGGAAACCAGTTCGCCATGACCTTCTCGTCTCCGTTGGCAGCTTCGATGCCCAGCTCATAGAGGTGGAGGAAATCCGCAGGGTCGGCCGTGCCGTCGTAACGAGGAGACAGGTCTGGCTTGAACTTGCCGGGCCACGCGACGCTGCGTAGCTCGGTGGTGAAGGCACGGCAGCCTGCTGTGGCCACGGGAGGCCTTGGGTGACGGAGAGCTTGGTCTTGCATGTCCCCACGCGCTGCGGCTGGGAGCAGCGCGGGGTCTTGACGTGCGGGAGCAGGAACATGGTCGTGACGTGCTGGAGCAGGGAGCGCCCGGGCAGCTTCTTGTGGGCGAGGGACTTCTTGGCAGCTCTGCTCTTGCCGCGCTGGCACCTGACGGAGCGGGTTCCGCCCAGGGGCCACGCGCCTTGGAGCCATAGCACCTTCTTGAGGAGGAGGCGGCTGGGGTGCCCCCGGAGCTTCGTCGCCCGCGCGGGGCGGGGTGCGATGCAGCGGAACGGACGGCGCAGGAGAGCCCCCTGCGGCGCGGACGAGCTCGGCGACGCGGTCGAGCCATTCTTTAAAGACGTCGTCAACGGGACGGTAGCGCAGGAGCTCGTTTGCCGCGATGAGCGCAGCTCGAGCCTCCATGGGTGCGCGGAGCGTGCGGGACGAAGAACCAGCTGGGATGAGCAAGGGAGTAGCGGTGCGGCCGTCTTGCCGCACGGACAGATGCTGAGACGACGCTTGCTGCTCATCCCCCGCCGGGCCGGTGGCGGCGTTGACGGCAGGTGACGGGGAACGGCGAGGACGCCCACCGACAGGAGCCGTCTGGGCGACGCGGGAAGCGAGAGCGGCCCGGCGCTCGGCGCGGGCCCGATGAGCGTCAGACATGGACACGATGGTCGGAGGAGAACGGGGTGGAGGAAGACAAATTCCGGCGCACCCCTACCTGGCGCGCCAAATGTTGGATTTCGGGTTTCGGCAGACCCTTGAGGTTCGAACACTGGGGTACGCGTGGAGATTTCGCCTTCTACCTACCTGCTCCCCTCCGCCTCGCTAAGATCTAAGCTATGGAAAGGACAGCACAAGAGACACAGGGTTTATACTGGTTCAGGCCACCGTTGTGGTGTAATACCCTACTCCAGTGTGTGGTGTGGTGGATTGCCTCTTGGGCTGATGATGATGAGCAATACAAGGAAGAACAGCCTCACGAGGGTCTGTTCTTGGCTGGGGGGATGAACTGCTAGGAGGAGTTCAGTCACCCTTCTCTCTCTCTCTCTCTTCTCGATTCTCCCTCCGATTTCGATCCGATCTCCGATCTCCCTTCTACCCTGTGGGTGGCTAGTCCTATTTATAGGCAAAGGCCCTGGGCCTCTTCCCAAATATTGAGCGGGAAGGGCGCCAACAATTGGCCATTTTGAAGGGGGACATCTGGTACACTTATCCTGACTAAAGTTGGTCCTCGCCTGCCAAAGGCTCTGGTGGTGACGCTGGCTTGGGCTCCACAGTGACTTCCTCCCTGCCGTTGGACTGGTCTTGGTCTCGTTGCACCGAAACGGGTGCCTTTGCTTGATGCTCTCGCCTGCGCTTGCTCCCTTTGCACCAAAGAGGAAAGGAGGACACTGCGCGGCTGGCGCCCGCCTGGCGCCTTTGGTCGTCACGGCTTGCGTCACGGGCACCTCGTGAGGTACCCCGCCTTGATCTCTCCGCCTCCTCGCGAGCCAGCCTGATGAGGCCGTGCCTGAGGAAGCTCCGTGTCATCCGCCCCGTGAGGCTTTGCCCCTCGCGAGGGTCTTGGGTCTGTGTTGATGAAGATGGGCCGTGCTGGGCCCCTCCTCGAGCCACGCCGCAGGCCGCAGGTAGGCAAGTCTGGGGACCCCCGTTCCCAGAACGCTGACAGATAGGACATTAAGTGCAAAAGCATTTAAATAAGGGGAGAGCGATGAATTAGGATATTACCCATACAATGGCGTTTGGATAATAGATCAAGAAGCATTTAGCATTTCGCTTCAAATGTTCGTCTTGATATTCTAAATACCACAGTCATGCTTCGAGATAGCACTGATATGGTGTTTCAATTAAGGATTGGGTATGTAGTTCATAAGAGATTCAAAGGAACATTTCCAAGATTATCTCGGAACGTAAGGTATAACCAAACAAAATCAGGTCTGTGTTGGCAGGAAGTCAAGAACGTTGTCAATGAGAACACAATCATCGAGGGGGGAGGATGGTATTTCTCATCATGAATTCGATTGATAGCTTGAAATAAGTCAGTATATTGATGGGGATCACGACAGATTTTGTCGAGGTATTATGAAGAGGCCATCGAATAGCGACGACATCAAGCAAAAGGAATGATGAAGCGAAAGGTTATTGGAACCACGGATGCGACACAAGCTCGAAAACAAGCTTGTTCTTTGAGGTGAAATGATAAGATGAGGAAGATTGACATAAGCTTAGCTTGTCGTCGGAAGTTGTGCTCCAGGAAGAAGGATCGGTTAGCACAGTTAAAATTAGCTCGATAATTATATAGCCGATCAGGCTAGGAATGAGGTGATGGAGTATCATTCCAACGAGAATTCACAAGAGGTAGTGCAATGACACAATATCCTCGAGATAACAAGGGGCAATACTCGAGGTAGATCAAAAATAGAGGTTGGATAGATGAAATGATCTGCAGAAGACAAGTATTTTAACTTGTCCGAGAAATGGAATCAAGGAGAAAATATGGTCGGAACCACGATTGCAAAAGATCAATTTACAGATGCAAGATGAGCTTATACCAAGGGAACATTTGGTTATAAGAGAAGCTTCCATGATAAGATCTACATCGTGTCTATGGGCATGAACACAAAGTTCAAGGTCGACTCCCACATCAATGCATAACGTCTCATTTACTTCTCGCTTTTGACAAAGTTGTGGATTTGAAAATTTATCCGCGGAACACGAGTAGATATATTCCGCATAACTTTTGATTCACACAGATTACAGAAGGCGTATGTTCAACCCATCGGGGCATCTTAGGAACATATACCTCAAACTGCAGGAGTAATGAACTCAAGCTCGGAAGCAGAGCAAGGTTGACAAAGCAGAGGATACCATTTACCAAAGGTGTTATGTATCCGAGAAAAGGACTCGCAAGGTTATTGAATATGAAAGACTCGGTCGGATAATAATCCAACAAAAGATCAGTTGGTTGGCAAAGGATCTGATATGAGTATCGGTACTCAAATAGAAGAGGAAGAATGCAAAGGCGTCGGATTGTAGAAGCAACTGAATAATTCAATGTACAATTATAAGGGGTTTATGATTTCCAGAGCAAGGGATTAGAAGGAGACGCTCGGATCAAAAGATGGGTAAGTAGAATAGAACTAGATGGACAATCATTTGCAACTTGATTGCCCGAGAATTAACCTGCTCAGGTCCAAAATGACGTCTGAGTAGGAAGAACAAATTTCAGGGTTCGACTGATGATTGTGAGAATGCAACACAATGAACCAAGAGGCTCAAAATGATAGAGGCAAAGGAGGTAAATGAATGTTGCTAGACATATGGAATTAACCATAATGCAGGCAGACAAGACTTTCCAAAGCAATAGATTGCAGAGGGTTCTCGAAAGAACGGATAGCATTACGAAGTATTTTGAGAAACACATTAACAACTGGGGATGGACGAATCCCCGGTAAATGTGGGGAATTATCCGCAGTTCGAAAAGAAGCTGCAAATCAGAAGGCACAGAGGATTCCCGGAACAACGGAGAGTACTAGGGGTATCTTGTAATAACAAGAGCAGCTGGGGATGAAGGCACAAGCGGCAAGGATGTCATTCATGGGGATTATTGATGGTCAGGAACTGCAAGGCAGTTGGCACAGTGTCTTGAGATACATCGAGGAGTATCTGCAGAATCTTTTGGCGAAGCAAGCGATCCTCGATAATGTCGGGGCTCTCCGAGAGGAAGTGGGTACGAGAGCCTAATGTCAGACTTAGTAAAATGTTTAACCCGGATAGACGAGAGATCAGAATCCCGGATTAAGGAGAGGAATAAAAGATCCTAATACCACCCAACGGCGACGTGGGCCCGTAAGCCACACAACCAAGTTAGTAAAACAGTTTTGGACGACTAGACTCAACTTCGGCCAAGCAGTTGGAAAGGGGGCTACCTACAGGCAGTCGGCTCTGATACCAACTTGTGACGCCCTCGATTCAATCATACACTAATCATACATGCAAATGTGTACGATCAAGATCAAGGACTCACGGGAAGATATCACAACACAACTCTAGACACAAATTAAAATAATACAAGCTTTATATTACAAGCCAGGGGCCTCGAGGTCTCGAATACATAAGCTCAAAAAACACAAGAGTCAGCAGAAGCAACAATATATGAGCACAGACATGAGTTAAACAAGTTTGCCTTAAGAAGGCTAGCACAAAAGCAACATCGATCAAAAAGGCAAGGCCTCCTGCCTGGGAGCCTCCTAACTACTTCAAGTCGTCAGCGGCCGTCACGTAGTAGTAGTCACCCTCGGGGTAGCAGTAGTCATCAGTGGCGTTGTCTGGCTCCTGGGATCCGTCATCTGGTCGCAACAATCGGGTATGGGGAAAAAGAGGTAGCAAAGCAACCGTGAGTACTCATCCAAAGTACTCGCAAGACTTACATCAAATCTAAACTAAGTATGCATCTGTATCAAAGGAAGAGGGTTGTATCTGTGCACTAAACTACAGAATGCCAGAAAGAAGGGGAAAGGCTAGCATATCGAAGACTAGCATCTTCAAGCATCTTCAAGCATCTTCAAGCATCTTGCAGCGTATAGAAGAGTACAGACCAACACAATGTAGAGTAGTAGAGCTATCAACCTCGGCTAGAGATCCTTTCTCGACTCCCTGCAAGAAAGCAATCCCAGAGCCATACTATCCATTCATCATAAACATGTCTCATAACCATTTCTCATCTCAAGTTTCCAGTTCTAGTTGTATCGATTGGGATACAACTCCAAGTGTCCATTACCGTAGGACAGGCTATCGATAGGTGTTTTCTTCCCTGTAGGGGTGCACCAACTTACCCACCACGCTTGATTAACTCCGGTCGGACACACTTTCCTAGGTCATGCCCGGCCTCAGCCAAACAATACGCCGCAACCCGACCTAGGCTTAATAGAGAGGCCAGCACGCCGCACTAAACCTATGCCCCCAGGGGTCATGGGCCATCTCCCCGGGAACTCCTGCACGTTGCGTGGGCGGCCGGTGAGCAGGCCTAGCTACCTCCTTCAACAAGGCAAGAGCTTACGCAGTCCAACCCGGCGCGCGCCGCTCAGTCGCTGACGTCTATTAAGCTTCGGCTGATGTATACGACGCAGAACGCCCATACTATGCCCACGTGATGGTTAGTGCTATCAGGCCAGAGGCCCCTCGGATCAAATATCCAAATCGTAGTGGATTAGGAACGCGCGGTAACGAGCAGAGGCTCACGATCGATGTGACCCGTCGCCCTGTCTCGAGTACTTGCGGCAAGGGCTAAGAATGCCCGGCCACGCCTCGTAAGTATCTCGCGGGCACCTTCCAGGTCAACCCGACCTACATCACTCGCAATTAAGCTCGCGCGGGTACCGCTCAGGGCCGACCCGTCTTTAGTAACATGGATCAGTGCAAAGTCATAGTAACCATAGTAACTGTGTGTCTAACACCAAGGGGAAAACCCAAGGAATCACCCCCGGTGAATTCCACTCGATGTTATCATCAAGGTGAACGTAAGAGGATCCACCCTCGAGGTTCACACTTGAGGGGTTGCACGACAGAGCAGTATCGGAAGTAGTTAAGGAGGGAATCACCCTCGATGACCACGACCAGATAGCTACACTGCAGAGATCTCATCAGGAGTGATGTAAGAGGTTCCACCCTCGACACTCGATGGTAACTCTGCAGAGTCGTACAACTAGGGGGGTGATGTGCGGTGTCGGGGCCTGGACGTCGATCACGTTGATCGAGTCATCGAACATAAAGCTAGGCAACTGGGACAAGGTGGGGGTCACTGATGATCACTATCCAACCTATACTAAGCAGTTTAGGATAAACATGTAAGGTATGAAAGCAGGTAACAACAACAGGCTATGCATCAGAGTAGGATCATACAAAAAGCAGTAGCAGTTCTAATGCAAGCATGAGAGGGGAAGAAATAGGCGATATCGGAATGCTCAAGGGGGTTTGCTTGCCTGGTTGCTCTGGCAAGGAGGGGTCATGGAGGATGTAGTCATACTCATTCGCATCAAAGTCATTCTCGGGGTCTACCGGAGAAGAAGAGGGGGGAGAAATAGTAAATATGGGGCAAACAAAGCATCACAAAATATAACAAGGCAAAACGCGGTGCCAGGGTGATCTAACGCAGTACTACACGTAGAAGACGGAGAGGAAAAACATCCGGAGGGGTTTTCCTAGTGTTAGGCATTTTTCGGACAGATGAAAGAGAGGGGAAAGTTCCATGTTCAGCATTCTAGGGGCATGTGATAGATGAATGGACTGCGCATTCGGATTCGTTGGATTTTTCTGAGCAACTTTCATATATAAAGTTTTTCGATCCGAGCTACGGTTTATTTTCTATTAATTTTCAAAGTTTTGAACAATTTCTGAAATTAATAATAATTCGAGTTGACCAGGTCAGTTGGACTTGTCAAATGGAGAAGGTGTGGCCCACATGGCATAGGCTATACCTAAACTTATAATTAAAAACTATCCTAATCAAAAGAGGCCGACATATCATCTGCACATTAGGCAATTTAGTGGACTAGTCTAATCCTAGAACTATCCTCTCTCTAATAAAATAAGCCGGCCAGAGACACAGCCGGATGTGCATGCTGTGCACACATGCACGGCCATGGCAAAGCAGCTTGGCGGAAGCAGCAAAAACGCAGCAGGAGGAAGTAGGGAAGAGCGGCATCAGCAAGCAGTAAAGCGGCAGCCGCGGCAAGGCTAGCACAGCAGCGATACTTAGGAGCGGCAGTAGCAAGCGAGCAGTAGTAGTACGATCAGCAGTGGCGCTAGATGCAGCGGCAGCGGGCAGAGCAAGAAGTAGCAAGCAAGGCAGCAGCGGGCAGAGCAAGCAGTAGCAAGCAAGGCAGCGGCAGCAGTAGCAAGAAATAGCAGTAGGAAGCAGTCAAACGCAGCAGAGCTTCAACGGCAGCAGCGGCAAGAGTTTGACGAAGGCGAGGCTGCGGCTCGAGTAGGAGCACCGCGGAAGGGCATCTGCCTAGCGAGGGGCCTAGTGAAGCTACCGGCGGCGCACGGGAGCTAATGGTCACCGGGTTGTATGGCATCATCAAGTCTGCACCCATGGTGGTCGGCCGCTAGGGATCGAGCGGTGGGGAGGCTCTAGAGGACGGAACCGCATCGGGTAATAAGGGGGAAAAGAGCAGAGGCTCACAGTGAATCGGAGGCGTGCTCGGGGAGGTCGGGGATTGCCGGAGCAGTGCGGATCGACGCCGGGAAGCGGTGGTCGTCGTCGGGGAAGAAGGCCGCGGCCGACGTCTTGGCGGCTCCCCGATCCAAATCAACAGGCGTAGACGACGTGGTGGCGGCCTCCCAGCTCCGATCTGGAGTTGTATTCGATGAGGTCGACCCCCGCAGAGCTTCTGGACATGGAGAGGCAGGGAGGGGTGTGCGGTGGCTGCGCGTACGACGATGGCGCGGCCATGAGTGCCTCGGGCATGAAGAAAACGAAGGGGGCAAGCGAGGGAGGAGGAATGGGTGACCTAGGGTTTGGTCGAGGGGGCTCTGGGGATGCTCTTATCCACTCGGGGACTCGTGGGATGGTGAACACGGCGGCATCGGCGGGGTGGATGACCGCCACGCCATGCCCTTCTGTACAGAGATTGAAGGAAGGGAGAGATGGGCTGGGCTGGTACTATTCACGATGGGCCAAAGTGCACGGGAGACATTCTTCTTTCTTTGTCTGTCAAACCTTTTGTCTCGGTTTTCCATTTACCTTAGGCACCTAAATGTCATTAGATCTACAATATACTGCACCTATAATTCAAATACAATATTTTGGGGGCTACACACAAGGTTCTATTTTAATTGGGAAAGTTTATACATTTGTTTACTTTGAAAAGGCCATTTTACTTACTGTTAGACCACTTATTAATTTCCTAGGAATTTATTTGTGAGTCCAATGAAGTTGGTTTCCACATGAAGATGATCAGGGGAATTTATAGAATTATTCGAACATTTTAGTTTTACTGATAAGAGAAATAGTAATTTCACTTGCAATTTAAATTTGGATTTGACTTCGATTTTTGGACAAGTGGCAATTTGCATAGTAATCCTCTGACATGGCCACCATTAGGGGGAGATTATTGTAGCATGACATTGGGGGTGTTACACGTGGGCACGGTACATGCTCGTACGCACGGGGAGGACAGTAGCTCCAACGGGGGCCTGTGCGCATGGGGACCAGGGGCCTGATACGCCTCCAACGTATCTATAATTTTTTATTGTTCAATGCTATTATATTATCGGTTTTGGATGTTTACAGGCTTTATTATACACTTTTATATTATTTTTGGGACTAACCTATTAACCCAGAGCCGAGTGCCAGTTTCTGTTTTTTCCTTGTTTTAGAGTATCGCAGAAAAGGAAAATCAAACGGAGTCCAATTGACCTGAAACTTCACGGAACTTATTTTTGGACCAGAAGAAGCCCACGGAGTATTGGAGATGGACCAGGAGAGTCCCGGGCTGCCCACGAGGGTGGGGGGCGCGCCCACCCCCCTGGGTGCGCCCCCCTGCCTCGTGGACAGCCCGGAGGTCCACCGACGTACTTCTTCCACCTATATATACCCATATACCCTAAAACTTCGGGGCGCACAATAGATCGGGAGTCCCGCCGCCAGAAGCCTCCGTAGCCACCGAAAACCAATCTAGACCCATTCCGGCACCCTGCCGGAGGGGAAATCCCTCACCGGTGGCCATCTTCATCATCCCAGCGCTCTCCATGATGAGGAGGGAGTAGTCCACCCTCGGGGCTGAGGGTATGTACCAGTAGCTATGTGTTTGATCTCTCTCTCTCTCATGTTCTTGAGGTGGTACGATCTTGATGTATCGCAGGCTTTGCTATTATAGTTGGATCTTATGATGTTTCTCCCCCTCTACTCTCTTGTAATGGATTTAGTTTTCCCTTTGAAGTTATCTTATCGGATTGAGTCTTTAAGGATTTGAGAACACTTGATGTCTTGCGTGGGATACACATGGTGACAATGGGGTATTCTATTGATCCACTTGATGTATGTTTTGGTGATCAACCTGCGGGTTCCGCCCATGAACCTATGCATAGGGGTTGGCACATGTTTTCGTCTTGACTCTCCGGTAGGAACTTTGGGGCACTCTTTGAAGTACTTCGTGTTGGTTGAATAGATGAACCTGAGATTGTGTGATGCATATCGTATAATCATACCCACGGATACTTGAGGTGACATTGGAGTATCTAGGTGACATTAGGGTTTTGGTTGGTTTGTGTCTTAAGGTGTTATTCTAGTACAAACTCTAGGATAGATTGAACGGAAAGAATAGTTTCAAGTTATTTTACTATGGACTCTTGAATAGATAGATCAGAAAGGATAACTTTGAGGTGGTTTCATACCCTACCATAATCTCTTCGTTTGTTCTCCGCTATTAGTGACTTTGGAGTGACTCTTTGTTGCATGTTGAGGGATAATTATATGATCCAATTATGTTATTATTGTTGAGGGAACTTGCACTAGTGAAAGTAATGAACCCTAGGCCTTATTTCAACACATTGCAATACCGTTTACGCTCACTTTTATCATTAGTTACCTTTCTATTTTTATATTTTCAGATTACAAAAACCTTTATCTACCATCCATATACCACTAGTATCACCATCTCTTCGCCGAACTAGTGTACCTATACAATTTACCATTGTATTGGGTGTGTTGGGGACACAAGAGACTCTTTATTATTTGGTTGCAGGGTTGTTTGAGAGAGACCATCTTCATCCTACGCCTCCCACAGATTGATAAACCTTAGGTCATCCACTTGAGGGAAATTTGCTACTGTCCTACAAACCTCTGCACTTGGAGGCCCAAAAACGTCTACAAGAAGAAGGTTGTGTAGTAGACATCAAGCTATTTTCTGGCGCCGTTGCCGGGGAGCTTAGCGCTTGAAGGTATATCTTTAGATCTTGCAATCGAATCTTTTTGTTTCTTGTTTTAGCACTAGTTTAGTTTATAAAAGAAAACTATAAAAAATGGAATTGAGTATACCTCATATGCTTCATCTTTTTAATGTCTTTCGTGAAAATAAGGATTCCAATAATTGTGCCAAAGTGTTAGAAGAAGAATGCATTAGAATGTTTGGCACTAAATCCTTGTATGATGAGCATGATTGCAATGTTGTTAGTATGAATTCCTTGGATATACATGATGCTAATGATATGCAAAGCCACAAGCTTGGGGAAGCTATGTTTGATGAAGATGATAATTTTTGTCCCCCAAGTTTTGATGAGCAAATTTATTATGATGATAGCATGCCTCCTATTTATGATGATTATATTGATGAAAGTGGATTTGGAGAGGTCATGACTTTATTTTGTGATGAATCCACTATTTCAGAAGAGGTTACAATTGATTATGAGAACAAAGTTGCTATCTATGATGATTATTGTGATGACTTGTATGCTATAAATAATAATGATATCCATGAAACTTGTCATCATGATTTTAATTTTCAATTGTATTATGCCTCACATGATAGTTATTTCGTTGAGTTTGCTACCACTACTATTGATGAGAATATATTTGCTTATGTGGAGAGTAATAAAATCTCTATGCTTGTAGATCATGAAAAGAATGCTTTATGTGATGGTTATATTGTTGAATTTATTCATGATGCTACTGAAAATTATTATGAGGGAGTAATATATGCTTGTAGGAATTGCAATAATATCAAGTTTCCTCTCTATGTGCTTAAAGTTTTGAAGTTATGCTTGTTTTACCTTCCTATGCTAGTTGATTATTGTTCCCACAAGTTGTTTGCTCACAAAATCCCTATGCATAGGAAGTGGTTTAGACTTAATGTGCTAGTCATATTATTCATGATGCTCTCTTTATATTTCAATTCTTATCCTTTATGTGAGCATCATTGAAATCATCATGCCTAGCTAGGGGCGTTAAACGATAGCGCTTGTTGGGAGGCAACCCAACTTTATTTTTTTCCTTGCTTTTTGCTCCTGTTTAGTAATAAATAATTTATCTAGCCTCTGTTATGATTGAGTTTTTATGTTTTAATTAGTGTTTGTGCCAAGTAGAACCGTTGGGAAGACTTGGGGAAAGTCTTGTTGATCTTGCTGTAAAAAACAGAAACTTTAGCGCTCACGAGAATTGCTGCCATTTTTATTTGGAGAGTGATATTTAGTTAACTATTTTTGCAGATGATTAATATATAAATTCCTCACGTCCATAAATTTATTTTAGAATTTTATGAGTTCCATAAGTATACGTTCGATCCAGATTACTACAGACTGTTCTGTTTTTGACAGATTCTGTTTTCTATGTGTTGTTTGCTTATTTTGATGAATCTATGAGTAGTATCGGAGGGTATGAACCATAGAGAAGTTGAAATACAGTAGATATTACACCAATATGAATTTATAATGAGTTCACAACAGTACCTAAGTGGTGATTTATTTTCTTATACTAACGGAGCTTACGAGTTTCTGTTAAGTTTTGTGTTGTGAAGTTTTCAAGTTTTGGGTAAAGATTCAATGGACTATGGAATAAGGAGTGGCAAGAGTCTAAGCTTGGGGATGCCCAAGGCACCCCAAGGTAATATTCAAGAACAACCAAGAGCCTAATCTTGGGGATGCCCCGGAAGGCATCCCCTCTTTCGTCTTCGTTCATCGGTAACTTTACTTGGAGCTATATTTTTATTCGCCACATGATATGTGTTTTGCTTGGAGCATCATTTTATTTCATTTTGTTTTGCTTGCTTTTTGAATAAAATACCTGAAGGAAATATGCCCTAGAGGCAATAATAAAGTTATTATTTATTTCCTTATTTCATGATAAATGTTTATTATTCATGCTAGAATTGTATTAACCGGAAACATAACACATGTGTGAATACATAGACAAACAGAGTGTCACTAGTATGCCTCTACTTGACTAGCTCGTTAATCAAAGATGGTTATGTTTCCTAACCATGGACAAAGAGTTTTTATCTGATTAACGGGATCACATCATTAGTTGAATGATCTGATTGACATGACCCATTCCATTAGCTTAGCACCCGATCGTTTAGTATGTTGCTATTGCTTTCTTCATGACTTATACATGTTCCTATGACTATGAGATTATGCAACTCCCGTTTGCCGGAGGAACACTTTGTGTGCTACCAAATGTCACAACGTAACTGGGTGATTATAAAGGAGCTCTACAGGTGTCTCCAAAGGTACATGTTGGGTTGGCGTATTTCGAGATTAGGATTTGTCACTCCGATTGTCGGAGAGGTATCTCTGGGCCCTCTCGGTAATGCACATCACATAAGCCTTGCAAGCATTGCAACTAATGAGTTAGTTGTGAGATGATGTATTACGGAACGAGTAAAGAGACTTGCCGGTAACGAGATTGAACTAGGTATTGAGATACTGACGATCGAATCTCGGGCAAGTAACATACCGATGACAAAGGGAACAACGTATGTTGTTATGCGGTCTGACCGATAAAGATCTTCGTAGAATATGTAGGAGCCAATATGGGCATCTAGGTCCCGCTATTGGTTATTGACCGGAGACATGTCTCGGTCATGTCTACATTGTTCTCGAACCGTAGGGTCCGCACGCTTAAGGTTTCGATGACAGTTATATTATGAGTTTATGAGTTTTGATGTATCGAAGGAGTTCGGAGTCCCGGATGAGATCGGGGACATGACGAGGAGTCTCGAAATGGTCGAGACGTAAAGATCGATATATTGGACGACTATATTCGGACATCGGAAAGGTTCCGAGTGATTCGGATATTTTTCGGAGTACCGGGTAGTTACGGGAGAAGCAATGGGCCTTGATGGGCTTTAGTGGGAAGAGGAGAAAGGGCCAAGGGGCTGCTGCGCCCCCCCTCCCCTCTGGTCCGAATTGGACTAGGGAAAAGGGGGCCGGCCACCTTTCCTTCTCCTCCACTTCCTTCTCCCTTCCTCCCCTCTTGGTGGACTCCTACTAGGACTTAGAGTCCTAGTAGGACTCCACATCCTGGCCGCACCAATTGCCTTGGCCGGCCTCCTCCTCCTCCATCCTTTATATACTGAGGCAAGGGGCACCCCATAGACAAGTTGATCTTCGTGATCGTTCCTTAGCCGTGTGCGGTGCCCCCCTCCACCATATTCCACCTCGGTCATATTGTAGCGGTGCTTAGGCGAAGCCCTGCGACGGTAGAACATCAAGATCGTCACCACGCCGTCGTGCTGACGGAACTCCTCCCCGACGCTTTGCTGGATCGGAGCCCGGGGATCGTCATCAAGCTGAACATGTGCCAAGAACTCGGAGGTGCCAGAGTAACGGTGCTTGGATCGGTCGGATCGTGAAGACGTACGACTACATCAACCGCGTTGTCACAACGCTTCCGCTGTCGGTCTACAAGGGTACGTAGATCACACTCTCCCCTCTCGTTGCTATGCATCACCATGATCTTGCGTGTGCGTAGGAAATTTTTTGAAATTACTACGTTCCCCAACAGTGGTATCCGAGCCTAGGTTTTATATGTTGATGTTATATGCACGAGTAGAACACAAGTGAGTTGTGGGCGATATAAGTCATACTGCTTACCAGCATGTCATACTTTGGTTCGGCGGTATTGTTGGATGAAGTGGCCCGGACCGACATTACGCGTACGCTTACGCGAGACCGGTTCTCCCGACGTGCTTTGCACAAAGGTGGCTAGCGGGTGACAGTTTCTCCAACTTTAGTTGAACCTAGTGTGGCTACGCCCGGTCCTTGCGAAGGTTAAAACAGCACCAACTTGACAAACTATCGTTGTGGTTTTGATGCGTAGGTAAGATTGGTTCTTGCTTAAGCCCGTAGCAGCCACGTAAAACTTGCAACAACAAAGTAGAGGACGTCTAACTTGTTTTTGCAGGGCATGTTGTGATGTGATATGGTCAAAACATGATGCTAAATTTTATTGTATGAGATGATCATGTTTTGTAACCGAGTTATCGGCAACTGGCAGGAGCCATATGGTTGTCGCTTTATTATATGCAATACAATCGCGCTGTAATGCTTTACTTTATCACTAAGCGGTAGCGATAGTTGTGGAAGCATAAGATTGGCGAGACGACAACGATGCTACGATGGAGATCAAGGTGTCGCGCCGATGACGATGGTGATCACGACGGTGCTTCGAAGATGGAGATCACAAGCACAAGATGATGATGGCCATATCATATCACTTATATTGATTGCATGTGATGTTTCTCTTTTATGCATCTTATCTTGCTTAGATTGATGGTAACATTATAAGATGATCTCTCACTAATTATCAAGAAGTGTTCTCCCTTGAGTATGCACCATTGCGAAAGTTCTTCGTGCTGAGACACCACGTGATGATCGGGTGTGATAGGCTCTACGTTCAAATACAACGGGTGCAAAACAGTTGCACACGCGGAATACTCAGGTTATACTTGACGAGCCAAGCATATACAGATATGGCCTCGGAACACGGAGACCGAAAGGTCGAGCGTGAATCATATAGTAGATATGATCAACATAGTGATGTTCACCAATGAAACTACTCCATCTCACGTGATGATCGGACATGGTTTAGTTGATTTGGATCACGTAATCACTTAGAGGATTAGAGGGATGTCTATCTAAGTGGGAGTTCTTAAGTAATATGATTAATTGAACTTAAATTTATCATGAACTTAGTCCTGGTAGTATTTTGCAAATTATGTTGTAGATCAATAGCTCGCGTTGTTGCTTCCCTGTGTTTATTTTGATATGTTCCTAGAGAAAATTGTGTTGAAATATGTTAGTAGCAATGATGCGGATTGGATCCGTGATCTGAGGTTTATCCTCATTGCTGCATAGCAGAATTATGTCCTTGATGCACCGCTAGGTGACGGACCTATTGCAGGAGCAGATGCAGACGTTATGAACGTTTGGCTAGCTCAATATGATGACTAGTTGATAGTTTAGTGCACCATGCTTAATGGCTTAGAATCGGTACTTCAAAGACGTTTTGAACGTCATGGAGCATATGAGATGTTCCAGGAGTTGAAGTTAATATTTGAAGCAAATACCCGAGTTGAGAGATATGAAGTCTCCAACAAGTTCTATAGCTAAAAGATGGAGGAGAATCGCTCAACTAGTGAGCATGTGCCCAGATTGTCTGAGTACTACAATCGCTTGAATCAAGTGGGAGTTAATCTTCCAGATAAGATAGTGATTGACGGAATTCTCTAGTCACCATCACCAAGTTAGTAGAACTTCGTGATGAACTATGATATGCAAGGGTAACGGAAACGATTCCCAAGCTCTTTGTAATGCAGAAATTGACGAAGGTAGAAATCGAGAAAAACATCAAGTGTTGATGGTAGACAAGACCACTAGTTTCAAGAAAAGGGCAGAGGGGAGAAGGGGAACTTCAAGAAGAACAGCAAGCAAGTTGCTGCTCAAGTGAAGAAGCCCAAGTCTGGTCCTAAGCCTGAGACTAAGTGTTTCTACTGCAAAGGGACTGGTCACTGGAAGCAGAACTACGCCAAGTGATTGGCAGATAAGAAGGATGGCAAAGTGAACATAAATATATTTGATATACATGTTATTGATGTGTACTTTACTAGTGTTTATAGCAACCCCTCAGTATTTGATACTAGTTCAGTTGCTAAGATTAGTAACTCGAAACGGGAGTTGCAGAATAAACAGAGACTAGTTAAGGGTGAAGTGACGATGTATGTTGGAAGTGGTTCCAAGATTGATATGATCATCATCGCACACTCCCTATACTTTCGGGATTCGTGTTGAACCTGAATAAGTGTTATTTGGTGTTTGCGTTAAGCATGAATATGATTTGATCATGTTTATTGTAATACGGTTATTCATTTAAGTAAGAGAATAAATTGTAGTTCTGTTTACATGAATAAAACCTTATATGGTTACACACCCAATGAAAATAGTTCGTTGGATCTCGATCGTAGTGATACACATAATCATAATATTGAAACCAAAAGATGCAAAGTTAATAATGATAGTGCAACTTATTTGTAGCACTGCCGTTTAGGTCATATTGGTGTAAAGCGCATGAAGAAACTCCATGCTGATGGGATTTTGGAATCACTTGATTATGAATCACTTGATGCTTGCGAACCATGCCTCATGGGCAAGATGACTAAGACTCCGTTCTCCGGAGCGAGCAACTGACTTATTGGAAATAATACATACTGATGTATGCGGTCCGATGAGTGTTAAAGCTCACGGCAAGTATCGTTATTTTCTGAACTTCACAAATGATTTGAGCAGATATGGGTGTATCTACTTGATGAGACATAAGTCTGAAACATTTGAAAAGTTCAAAGAATTTCAGAGTGAAGTGGAAAATCATCGTGACAAGAAAATAAAGTTTCTACAAATATTTGAGTTACGAGTTTGGTCTTCAATTAAAACAATGTGGAATAGTTTCACAAACTCGTGCCACATGGAACACCTCAGCATAATGGTGTGTCCGAACGTCATAACCGTACTTTATTGGATATAGTGCAATCTATGATGTCTCTTACCGATCTACCACTATCGTTTTGGGGTTATGCATTAGAGACAGCTGCATTCACGTTAAAAGGGCACCATCTAAATCTATTGAGACGACACCGTATGAACTGTGGTTTGGCAAGAAACCAAAGTTGACGTTTCTTAAAGTTTGAGGTTGCAATGCTTATGTGAAAAAGTTTCATCCTGATAAGCTCAAACCCAAATCGGAAAAGTGTGTCTTCATAGGATACCCAAAAAGTTACTGTTGGGTACACCTTTATCACAGATCCAAAGACAAGACATTCGTTGCTAAGAATGGATCCTTTCTAGAGAAGGAGGTTCTCTCGAAAGAAGTGAGTGGGAGGAAAGTAGAACTTGATAAGGTAATTGTACCTTCTCCCTTATTGGAAAGTAGTTCATCACAGAAATCTATTCCTGTGACTACTACACCAATTAGTGAGGAAGCTAATGATGATGATCATGTAACTTCAGATCAAGTTACTACCGAATCTCGTAGGTAAACCAGAGTGAGATCCGCACCAGAGTGGTACGGTAATCCTGTTCTGGAGGTCATGCTACTTGACCATGACGAACCTATGAACTATGAAGAAGCGATGGTGAGCCCAGATTCCGCAAAATGGCTTGAGGCATGAAATCTGAGATGGGATCCATGTATGAGAACAAAGTATGGACTTTGGTTGACTTGCCCGATGATCAGCAAGCAATTGAGAATAAATGGATCTTCAAGAGGAAGACGGACGCTGATAGTAGTGTTCCTATCTACAAAGCTAGAATTGTCGCAAAAGGTTTTCGACAAGTTCAAGGTGTTGACTACGATGAGAGTTTCTCAGTCGTATCTATGCTTAAGTCTGTCCGAATCATGTTAGCAATTGTCGCATTTTATGAAATCTGGCAAATGGATAAACAAAACTGCATTCCTTAATAGATTTATTAAAGAAGAGTTGTATATGATACAACCAGAAGGTTTTGTCAATCCTAAAGGTGCTAACAAAATATGCAAGCTCCAGCGATCCATCTATGGACTGGTGCAAGCATCTCGGAGTTGGAATATACGCTTTGATAAGTTGATCAAAGCATATAGTTTTATACAGACTTGCGATGAAGCCTGTATTTACAAGAAAGTGAGTGGGAGCACTACAACATTTCTGATAAGTATATGTGAATGACATATTGTTGATCGGAAATAATGTAGAATTATTCTGCAAAGCATAAAGGAGTGATTGAAAGGAATTTTCCAAAGAAAGACCTCGGTGAAGCTGCTGACATATTGAACATCAAGATCTATAGAGATAGATTAAGACGCTTGATAAGTTTTTTTTCAATGAGTACATACCTTGACAAGATTTTGAAGTAGTTCAAAATAGAACAGTCAAAGAAAGAGTTCTTGTCTGTGTTACAAGGTGTGAAATTGAGTAAGACTCAAAACCCGACCACGGCAGAAGATAGAAAGAGAATGAATGTCATTCCCTATGCCTTGGTCATAGGTTCTATAAAGTATGCCATGCTGTGTACCAGATCTATTGTATACCCTACCACTGAGTTTGGCAAGGGAGTACAATAGTGATCTAGGAGTAGATCACTGGACAACGGTCAAAATTATCCTTAGTGGAATAAGGATGTGTTTCTCGATTATGGAAGTGAAAAAAGGTTCGTCGTAAAGGGTTACGTCGATGCAAGTTTTGACACTAATCTAGATGAATCTAAGTCTCAATCTAGATACATATTGAAAGTGGGAGCAATTAGCTAGAGTAGCTCCGTGCAGAGCATTGTTGACATAAATATTTGCAAAATACTTACGGATCTAAATATAACAGACCTGGTGACTAAAATTATCTCACAAGCAAAACATGATCACACCTTAGTACTCTTTGGGTGTTAATCACATAGCGATGTGAACTAGATTACTGACTCTAGTAAACCCTTTGGGTGTTGGTCACATATCGATGTGGACTATGGGTGTTAATCACATGGTGATGTGAACTATTGCTATTAAATCACATGGCTATGTGAACTAGATTATTGACTCTAGTGCAAGTGGGAGACTGAAGGAAATATGCCCTAGAGGCAATAATAAAGTTATTATTTATTTCCTTATTTCATGATAAATGTTTATTATTCATGCTAGAATTGTATTAACCGGAAACATAACACATGTGTGAATACATAGACAAACAGAGTGTCACTAGTATGCCTCTACTTGACTAGCTCGTTAATCAAAGATGGTTATGTTTCCTAACCATGGACAAAGAGTTGTTATTTGATTAACAGGATCACATCATTAGTTGAATGATCTGATTGACATGACCCATTCCATTAGCTTAGCACCCGATCGTTTAGTATGTTGCTATTGCTTTCTTCATGACTTATACATGTTCCTATGACTATGAGATTATGCAACTCCCGTTTGCCGGAGGAACACTTTGTGTGCTACCAAACGTCACAACGTAACTGGGTGATTATAAAGGAGCTCTACAGGTGTCTCCAAAGGTACATGTTGGGTTGGCGTATTTCGAGATTAGGATTTGTCACTCCGATTGTCGGAGAGGTATCTCTGGGCCCTCTTGGTAATGCACATCACATAAGCCTTGCAAGCATTGCAACTAATGATTTAGTTGTGAGATGATGTATTACGGAACGAGTAAAGAGACTTGCCGGTAACGAGATTGAACTAGGTATTGAGATACCGACGATCGAATCTCGGGCAAGTAACATACCGATGACAAAGGGAACAACGTATGTTGTTATGCGGTCTGACCGATAAAGATCTTCGTAGAATATGTAGGAGCCAATATGGGCATCCAGGTCCCGCTATTGGTTATTGACCGGAGACATGTCTCGGTCATGTCTACATTGTTCTCGAACCGTAGGGTCCGCACGCTTAAGGTTTCGATGACAGTTATATTATGAGTTTATGAGTTTTGATGTACCGAAGGAGTTCGGAGTCCCGGATGAGATCGGGGACATGACGAGGAGTCTCGAAATGGTTGAGACGTAAAGATCAACATATTGGACGACTATATTCGGATATCGGAAAGGTTCCGAGTGATTCGGGTATTTTTCGGAGTACCGGGTAGTTACGGGAGAAGCAATGGGCCTTGATGGGCTTTAGTGGGAAGAGGAGAAAGGGCCAAGGGGCTGCTGCGCCCCACTCCCCTCTGGTCCGAATTGGACTAGGGAAAAGGGGGGCGGCCACCTTTCCTTCTCCTCCACTTCCTTCTCCCTTCCTCCCCTCTTGGTGGACTCCTACTAGGACTTAGAGTCCTAGTAGGACTCCACATCCTGGCCGCACCAATTGCCTTGGCCGGCCTCCTCCTCCTCCATCCTTTATATACTGAGGCAAGGGGCACCACATAGACAAGTTGATCTTCGTGATCATTCCTTAGCCGTGTGCGGTGCCCCCCTCCACCATATTCCACCTCAGTCATATTGTAGCGGTGCTTAGGCGAAGCCCTGCGACGGTAGAACATCAAGATCGTCACCACGCCATCGTGCTGACGGAACTCCTCCCCGACGCTTTGCTGGATCGGAGCCCGGGGATCGTCATCGAGCTGAACGTGTGCCAAGAACTCGGAGGTGCCGGAGTAACGGTGCTTGGATCGGTCGGATCGTGAAGACGTACGACTACATCAACCGCGTTGTCACAACGCTTCCGCTGTCGGTCTACAAGGGTACGTAGATCACACTCTCCCCTCTCGTTGCTATGCATCACCATGATCTTGCGTGTGCGTAGGAAATTTTTTGAAATTACTACGTTGCCCAACAATACCAAGATCTGAAATTATTAAATGTTAGAGAGTCTTCATATAGTTGCATAATTGTTCGACTACTCATTGATCTTCACTTATATCTTTCGGAGTAGTTTGACATTTGCTCTAGTGCTTCACTTATATCTTTTTAGAGCACGGTGGTGGTCTTATTTTGTAGAAATAGATGAACTCTCATGCTTCACTTATATCATTTTGAGAGGCCTTAGAACAGCATGGTAGTTTGCTTTGGTTATGAAACTAGTCCTAATATGATAGGTATCCAAGTGGGATATAATAAAAACTTCCATAAAAAGTGCATTGAATACTATGAGAAGTTTGATACTTGATAATTGTTTTGAGATATGAAGATGGTGATATTAGAGTCATGCTAGTGAGTAGTTATGAATTTGAGAAATACTTGTGTTAAAGTTTGTGATTCCCGTAGCATGCACGTATGGTGAACCGTTATGTGATGAAGTCGGAGCATGATTTATTTATTGATTGTCTTCCTTATGAGTGGCGGTCGGGGATGAGAGATGGTCTTTTCCTACCAATCTATCCCCCTAGGAGCATGCGCGTAATACTTTGTTTCGATAACTAATAGATTTTTGCAACAAGTATGTGAGTTCTTTATGACTAATGTTGAGTCCATGGATTATACGCACTCTCACCCTTCCACCATTGCTAGCCTCTCTGGTACCGCGCAACTTCCGCCGGTACCATAAACCCACCATATATCTTCCTCAAAACAGCCACCATACCTACCTATTATGGCATTTCCATAGCCATTCCGAGATATATTGCCATGCAACTTTCCACCGTTCCGTTATTATGACACGCTTCATCATTGTCATATTGCTTTGCATGATCATGTAGTTGACATCGTATTTGTGGCAAAGCCACCGTTCATAATTCTTTCATACATGTCACTCATGAGTCATTGCACACCCCGGTACATCGTCGGAGGTATTCATATAGAGTCATATTTTGTTCTAAGTATCGAGTTGTAATTCTTGAGTTGTAAGTAAATAAAAGTGTGATGATCATCATTTTTAGAGCATTGTCCCAAGTGAGGAAAGGATGATGGAGACTATGATTCCCCCACAAGTCGGGATGAGACTCTGGACTAAATAAAAAAAGAGGCCATAAAAAAGGAGAAAAGGCCCAAATAAAAAAATAAAAAATGAGAGAAAAAGAGAGAAGGGACAATGCTACTATCCTTTTACCACACTTGTGCTTCAAAGTAGCACCAAGATCTTCATAGAGAGTCTCCTATGTTATCACTTTCATATACTAGTGGGAATTTTTCATTATAGAACTTGGCTTGTATATTCCAATGATGGGCTTCCTTAAAATGCCCTAGGTCTTCGTGAGCAAGCGAGTTGGATGCACACCCACTTAGTTCTTTTTGTTGAGCTTTCATATACTTATAGCTCTAGTGCATCCGTTGCATGGCAATCCCTACTCACTCACATTGATATCTATTAATGGGCATCTCCATAGCCCATTGATACGCATAGTTGATGTGAGACTATCTTTCCCATTTTTGTCTTCTCCACAACCACCATTCTATTCCACCTATAGTGCTATGTCCATGGCTCGCGCTCATGTATTGCGTGAAGATTGAAAAAGTTTGAGAACACCAAAAGTATGAAACAATTGCTTGGCTTGTCATCGGGGTTGTGCATGATTTAAATATTTTGTGTGGTGAAGATGGAGCTTAGCCAGACTATATGATTTTGTAGGGATAACTTTATTTGGCCATGTTATTTTGAGAAGACATGATTGCTTTGTTATTATGCTTGAAGTATTATTATTTTATGTCAATATTAAACTTTTGTCTTGAATCTTATGGATCTGAATATTCTTGCCACAATAAAAAGAATTACATGGATAAATATGTTAGGTAACATTCCACATCAAAAATTCTGTTTTTATCATTTACCTACTCGAGGACAAGCAGGAATTAAGCATGCTGATACGTCTCCAACATATCTATAATTTTTGATTGTTCCATGCTATTATATTATCTGTTTTGGATGTTTATGGGCTTTACTATACACTTTTATATTATTTTTGGGACTAACCTATTAACCCAGAGCCCGGTGCCAGTTTCTGTTTTTTTCCTTGTTTTAGAGTATCGCAGAAAAGGAAAATCAAACGGAGTCCAATTGACCTGAAACTTCATGGAACTTATTTTTGGACCAGAAGAAGCCCATGGAGTATCGGAGATGGACCAGGAGAGTCCCGGGCTGCCCACGAGGGTGGGGGCGCGCCCACCCTCCCTGGGCGCGCCCCCTGCCTCGTGGACAGCCCGGAGGTAACCGACGTGCTTCTTCCTCCTATATATACCCATATACCCTAAAAACTTTGGGGCGCACAATAGATCGGGAGTTCCGCCGCCAGAAGCCTCTGTAGCCACCGAAAACCAATCTAGACCCGTTCAGGCACCCTGCCGGAGGGGGAATCCCTCATAGGTGGCCATCTTCATCATCCCAACGCTCTCCATGACGAGGAGGGAGTAGTCCACCCTCAGGGCTAAGGGTATGTACTAGTAGCTATGTGTTTGATCTCTCTCTCTCTCGTGTTCTTGAGGTGGCACGATCTTGATGTATCGCGAGCTTTGCTATTATAGTTGGATCTTATGATGTTTCTCCCCCTCTACTCTCTTGTAATGGATTGAGTTTTCCCTTTGAAGTTATCTTATCGGATTGAGTCTTTAAGGATTTGAGAACACTTGATGTATGTCTTGCATGGGATACCCGTGGTGACAATGGGGTATTCTATTGATCCACTTGATGTATGTTTTGGTGATCAACTTGCGGGTTCCGCCCATGAACCTATGCATAGGGGTTGGCACACGTTTTTGTCTTGACTCTCCGGTAGGAATTTTGGGGCACTCTTTGAAGTACTTTGTGTTGGTTGAATAGATGAATCTGAGATTGTGTGATGCATATCGTATAATCATACCCACGGATACTTGAGGTGACATTGGAGTATCTAGGCGACATTAGGGTTTTGGTTGATTTGTGTCTTAAGGTGTTATTCTAGTATGAACTCTAAGATAGATTGAACGGAAAGAATAGCTTCATGTTATTTTACTACGGACTCTTGAATAGATAGATCAGAAAGGATAACTTTGAGGTGGTTTCGTACCCTATCATAATCTCTTTGTTTGTTCTCCGCTATTAGTGACTTTGGAGTGACTCTTTGTTGCATGTCGAGGGATAGTTATATGATCCAATTATGTTATTATTGTTGAGGGAACTTGCACTAGTGAAAGTATGAACCCTAGGCCTTGTTTCAACACATTGCAATACCGTTTACGCTCACTTTTATCATTAGTTACCTTGCTGTTTTTATATTTTCAGATTACAAAAACCTTTGTCTACCATCCATATACCACTTGTATCACCATCTCTTCACCGAACTAGTGCACCTATACAATTTACCATTGTATTGGGTGTGTTGGGGACACAAGAGACTCTTTGTTATTTGGTTGCAGGGTTGTTTGAGAGAGACCATCTTCATCCTATGCCTCCCACGGATTGATAAACCTTAGGTCATCCACTTGAGGGAAATTTGCTACTGTCCTACAAACCTATGCACTTGAAGGCCCAACAACGTCTACAAGAAGAAGGTTGTGTAGTAGACATCAGGGCCCGTGCGCACGGGGTATCCAGAAAGTCTCTGGATAGCTCGTGCGCACGGGGTCCAGTGGGGCCGTGCGCACGAGGTCTTCTATGTGTCGCTTCTTCTTCCAGTTGTTGGGCTCCTTCCATGTGTCCTCCTAGCTCCTCTTCTTGGACTTGGTGAGGCTCCTCGGCTTCCATGATGGGGGTCACCCTCGTACCTAGGACACATAACGTTCCATGGTGAGGTAGTAACCAAGTGTAATGGATATTCATGTCGAAGCTCGAAGAGAAGTGAGTTCACCTTATGTCGAATGGCACATGCATGAGCTCTCATAATAAGTCCACTTAGGGATTAAGGAGCTATTGAGTTCTACATGGAGATGACCGTAGGACGCTCTGCATCATGTTTTGTCCTTGATTTCCACATAGCATGATGGAAAATCTAATGTACATTAAAAAACGTGTGCACATTGTTTTGTTGCAATGACCAATAAAATAGAAAACAAGATCTTAAGTTAGATCCGACGATAGGGAAGGTGGTTGTTTTCTCCCCCACTATAACCGACTGACACCTAGGGAGAGGAAAAATTAGAGGATTTTTTGTAGCTCTAATGCTTTTTAAGTAAATGATACGACCATATTGATAAATCAGACAAAGTACGGTATATCAAACAAAAACGAGGCAACTGAGGGCCAAGATAAAACATGAAGTTACATCAAAGCCCTTTGTGGTCATTTACTCTAGATCAATATTTTGCGTCTTGACTTTCTTCGTCCATCTGGTGAAGAAACCGAAGAAGACCAATCTTGCACAAATTGGACTAACCCCAAAGGTGTCGAATAGTGACATGGGTTGTCCACCCCAGCAGGTGAGAACTGAAGATCGTTGAATGCACTGGTCATTTACTCTAGATCAATATTTTGCGTCTCGACTTTTCTTCATCCATCTGGTGAAGAAACCGAAGAAGACCAATTTTGCACAAGTTGGACTGACCCCAAAGGTGTCGAATAGCCACATGAGCTACCCACCCCAACAGGTGAGAACTTAAGATCGTTGAACACACTATGGTCGGGACCACGCCCATTGCAAGGCGGATTGTCTAATCACTACTTCGTCGCCATACTGTCATGGAAGAAGACAGAGAGCACAAAAGAATGAATATACATACCCAATAACAAGAGCACGGTTGACACTACTATCGCCACTACCATCGCCAAAATAGGCTGAAGCCTTGGACCACAATCCTTGAGAACGAAAACAACACAACACTGCTTGCGGGACCGAAACGCCATAGGCGCCCCCTTGTAGGTTGCATATTGCCCATGACAACCATACTAGGATGGGGATAGAACTATGAGACTTTTATTCTACAACATTGCCTCTACCATCGAGACTTTGCAGCCAAAAAAAGAAACATAAATGAAAAACAAGCTGGACTTTGAGCATCCACATGTAGTTCTCCCCACCTTTGGAAGCCGGAAAGGTGATCGTAGGCAAGGCAAACTAGTAGAAATCAGGAACCTAGTCGCCAGCAACTAGGGTTTTTTCTCTTGTTCTGTTAACGTAATGAAGTATGGACACACGTTTTTCCGCTCCACTCGTAGGCAATCCCTATTTGCCACACATTGCGGCAAATAATCGTGTCTTCTCACATAAAGCAAAACAAGTGGGCCAACCGAGAGGATTTCGGTTCTGGTTTTGGAACCTTCTAGAAGGTTCATGCAGGTTTTATCTGTTTGGGTACCTTCTAGAAGATTCCTGGCCAATTTTTTCATGTTGTTTCTTTTCATTTTCTTCTTTCTTTTCTTCAAAATTACTTTTTTAATTTAAAAAATTGTCCTTGTATTTATTTACAAATTAAAAAAATTCATGTTTTTCAAAATAATCAAAATGTCACTACTCTGATATTTTTTCACAAATTCAAAAAATTCTTTCGTTTCTCAAAAAACGAACGGGATTTCAAAAAAATGTTCTTGTTTTTCAAATTTGTTAAAAAATGCAATAAATCTTTGCATTTTTTGAAAACTATTTTTCAAAAGATGTTTTTGTTTTGAAACTTTGTTCAAAAATTCAGAAAATGTTTGCATTTTTGAAAAATATTCGGATATTTCAAAAAATGTTCCTATTTTCCAAATTTGTTCCCAAATTCAAAAAACTATTCGATTTTTTAATAAAATGTTCGGAATTTTAAAAAATGTTCATGTTATCAAAATTTGTTTGTATTTTCAAAAGTTGTTCCTGCTTTCAATTTTTTCACAAATTCAAAAAATATGCACATTTTGGTTAATGCTTGGGTATTTCATGGAATTTTAAAAAGACGTTCCTGATTTCATTTTTTCACAGATTGTTCACATTTTGGATAATGGTTTGGGTATTTCATGGATTTTTCTTCAAAACATTAATAATTTTTTTTTTTGCGGGTGAAAACATTAATAAATTTCCTGTTTTCGTAGGAAAAAAATTGAAAAATTGAAGAAACCAAAGAAAAATATAAGAATCGAAAAATAACTTTTTATATAGAAAACTATAAAAGCCAGCTGGAGCGCTTGCTTTGCCCATCTCATGTTTGCAATCATGAAAACCGGTAAAGTCGGACAAAGCACTCCCTTTCTGTGTTTCATATTCGCAATCGTAAAAATCGGCAAAGCCAGCTGGGGGCGCTCGCTTTGCCCATCTCATGTTCGCAATCGTAAAAACCCACAAAGCCAGATGGAGCGTTCGCTAAGAGCGTTTGATATGTAGGCCAGCCCAATCAAAGGACTTCTGTGCGAAGCACCCGCACTTTGATGCCTAACGCGTTACGTAGAACCTTATTTTTTTAGAATGACATAGGACCTCTCCTGTGCAGTGGCGTAGCTACGAAGAAAAAACTTGGCGGGCCAAGATAATGAAAAGCTAAAAAAATGGGGGATGCCGGGATGGGTCGCCGCTAGCTCCGACTAGCTGTAGCTGGCTGCTGGACCATCCCCGTCGGCTGGCGGCGTGCTCTAGTGGAGTACACGAGTAGTACTGGACGAGGTGTAGAGAGAACAGGGGATGGATTCGTTCGGCTGTGCTGATCTACTGGACTGGGCGTTTGGGCTAACAACCATGTGGGCTGGCGATGGACATATCTAGTATACAAATATTTTTTGGTGATTTGTTGGGCGGGCCACGACACGGTTTTGCCCGTGAATAGCTCCGCTGGTGCTCCTGTGGATCGATGGACTCCCAGCCCAGTTGCCAGAGAGTAGTTGTGTCTCCTGACCGACGCGGATTCAAGCCTCGGCTTAGACGTTATTATCTTACATTCTTCTATTAAACAAGGGAATTTGTAATTTCCAAACGTTCTGTTTTTTGTGATTAGATCCGAACGATCTTCCTGCCGCTCGATCCCGGTCGCATGTGGGGGATTCGAACCATGCACCTCTTTGCAGCAAGCTAAGCTAGCCAACCACCTCGCCTACCCTCAGTTTCTTCAAAGAATAGAAACAAACAATCTATTTAACCTGTCTACTCTACTATGTTTGCACAAAAACAAGTTAGTTCAGTTTTTGATTTTTTTTCGCACTTAATTAGATTGTTATCCATCGAAGCTAGTGATCGGCGAACCAGCAACCTAGCTCGTCCATTCACCCATTTGGTTTACAAAATGTATTTGGCAACGTTTCATTTTTTTTTGGAAAGCCGTTGAACGTCTTGCTTGATACCCGCGGTAACTCATGTGTAAATTGCATGGTAATATACGCACAACAGGCATGGTAACTGTTTGATCTGAAAGAAATTTTTTATTGAAAAAACACCATCTGATAACTCATGTGTAATTAACATGATAATATATGCACAATGAAGCTGATAACTTACTTAGCCTAGGTGTGACAATTTTTTAACCCGAGAAAAGAAGTTGTTGAAAAACATACCCTTATACTTTCTGTGCAAATAACACAGTCTTATACACACAACAAAGTTGACAACTCGCTATGAACCTCACGATAACTTTTGACCCTGGGATAAAAGTTTGTTGAAAAATATACCATGATAACATCTGTGTTAATAGCATGGTAATATACATACAACAATGCTGATAACTTACTCAATCCAGCCGTGGTAACTTTTTGACTAAGGAAAAAAAGTTGTTGAAAAATATCCCCGAGTAACTCATGTGTAAACAACATGATAATACACGCACAGGAGAGCTGATAACTCATATACAAACATCACGGTAATTTTTTGACCGAGTAGATGAAAATGGTTGAAAAACATGCCCCGATAACTTTTATGCAACATGGTAATATACACACAACAAAGTTGATAACTCACTACAAACACCACAATCACTTTTGACCTCGGGATAAAAGTTTGTTGAAAAAACTTACTCCGGTAACCTCTGTGTAAATAACATGGTGACTTATGTATGACAAATGTGATAACTTACATAGACCAGATGTGATAACTTTTGGTCCGAAAAAAAAGTGATTAGAACATATCAACATGGGATCTAGTTTCAAAGATCTCATCAAGACAGGTTTTTTTGTGAAGACAGTTTTTCAATCGGAGCTACGGTTTGAGCTACAAAAAAAATTTAAATTTGAAAAAAGAAAGAAGCTAGGATAACATCAGCTTTTCGTCCTTTAGTGTTTATATACATGTAATTAGAGAGAGGAGTGCACATGAAAGGAAAATTAGTCATTCTAATGCATGCATGTATATAATTAGAGTGAATTAAGGATCATTTTTGCCTATTGCTAAAATCCGAACGTTTGATAGTTATAAAAGTCCATTAAACAATTTCAGGTACATTGATTTTGTTCTAACATTTAAGAAAATAGAAAGCAACTTCAATGACTAAGAGTTACAATAAAATCTCTTTAAATCACCTTTTTCACGGCGTCAATATCTGCTTGAAGGAATACTCCAAAGACTCTGGTAAAGAGGCTGCAATTGGACCGGAGCAACGATATTGTCACTCTTTCACCCACACGAACATTATCAATAATGGTTTTTGAAAGTGCCTTGATTCGCCCATCCAAAAAGATGGAAAGCCTTGATTGATGAACGTACTTGGACCAGGGATGATCCCCTAAAAGTGTAGGCCGACGAATCACTATATCTTTATCATGATGTCGATGAAAATTTTCACCTCCACAAAGAATTAGGATGTGTTTGTTTGGGCTCCTAGGAGCAGCTTCTACGGCTTCTGGCCTGAAAAAGCTAGAGCCGAACAAACAACCCATTTCTGACCCGGCTCCATTCGTCGCTTCTATGGAGCGCTTCGAAAAAGACCGTGAGAAGCTGCTATTAGGAAATCGGGCTTTTCCCGGCCGAAGCTGGCTCCAATCTTCATTTTTACCGCTTTGCTCTCCCACTAAAGTTTATTATACGCACCAAATGCACACCCCGAGCATACAGACATTGCAATACCTTCGGTTGGGCGCTCGTCTCCGTGCATGTCCACCTCGCCACACTGCTTCTGCACGCACATGTCTCTACGCCCATCAGCAGGCTCACCTCGTAGCTGTTGTTGTGTAAATGTATTGCATATTCTTTTTCATTAGGTCGGGTCTTTTAGTAGCACTGGTTAGAGTATGCACTTCTACATGATATCGAAGATAAGAGTTTTTTATCCGTAAAAAAAAGAAGTTAAGAGGTTTTGAGTTTAAGACCTGAGTGGCGTAATTAAATTGCAGGCCATTTTCAGTTCACGTTTAAGGCTGAGGGAGCATGGTCTAGGCGTGCCATGTGTGTGGCCATTGCTGCGTATGAGTGTGTTGTCTCCGTGCGTGTGCTGGCTGGTTGGTCGCTCACTGTCGAGTCTGCACTCTGTGTGTGCTGGCTGGTCGTTTGCTCGCTGTCGAGCCTGCACTCTCCGCAGCTGCTTCAAGCTCTGCCAGCGTACGCGGCGACAGGTGTGTGTGTATACGTGCGTGCGCGACAGCGCGTACGTGCGTTGCTCTGTGTGCCCACCGGCAGGCTCACCTCGTAGATGAACGATGCGTACGTGTCATGCATGTGTGCTGGATGGATGATGCATGTGTTTGCTGGATGGAATCGAAGCGTGTGCTGAATGTATGGAACCTAAACCTGGGGATGGTTTTCGTATAACCGGGTGTATTGGTTCAGTTTAATCGAGTGGGCTTCTTTGGTTTGGTCGCTAATGGATTATATCTGCTAATAGTTTGGTGGGGTTCAGTTTCGTGCGAATAATAGGTGGGTGTGATCAGGTGGTCAGGTATGGGCTTGAACCGTTTTATTTCCAACCAGGCTTAACCCGTGGTTCCAAATCGTTTTCTGAGATTGGTTCGAACTTCGTAGGTCCGCTTGATAACTCGCTCTTTCCCTGTTCCTGTAACCGCCGCCGCCACCTCTCCCCGTTCCGGCGTTCCCGCCCACGCGACGCTGAGCCGCAGTGCCGCATCAAACTAGAGTCGTCCAGCGGCGCCGGCGGCGTTGACACCCTCGTGGGAGCAGCTGAAGATCATGCTCAGCTCGTGCCTCGGAGGCGCGACGGCGGCCGCGTGCATGCACGACCCGCCGCACTAACAAGAATGGGCGGCGCCGGTGCCTGAGGTGCATCGCTCTGCTCGACCACTGCCCCGCTCAACCACTCCTTTACAAGCTGAGAGATGGGAGCAACATCAGGCCATTTGCCATGAAAGTAGGAGACACCATTGGTATGGAACTGTTATTTACCCATTGGCTAAAACCATAGTTTCAGCCATTGGTCCAGTTTAGTTTAGGTGGAGTGAGGACATGGTTTAGTTTGGTTTGGGTTTAAATAAAAATTAAAGAGGTTTAGTTAGGTTTGGTTTGTCCAAATTGATCATGCGGGTTCAGTTGAGGTTTAGTTCAGTTTCCCAACCGTTCTCAGATTTAATGGAACCTCATACTACAAATTATTTATGATGTTTGTTTATAAATTCTTGTAAATTTAATATAATTTTTTTAAAGGATTTGTATGATTATGAACTATACTATATCTGAGTGTATGTACATCAAACAAGTGTAATTTAAGCAAAACCCCAGGAAACCATACCATCTACACTAAAAGTAGCCCTTAATCTGGTCATTTCCTGTTAAAAGGGCATAATTAGCACTTAATCCCATTCTACATAGCAACTGAGGGCATTCGGGTAATTTCAACATGCTTTAGCATTAGCCATAGCTGCTATAGCATAACTATCAAACGGCTGCACTTTAACCTTTCAGCTGCAGCTAGAAGCTACAGCCGCTCCTTCCAGTCGGAGCCGTTGCAGCTGCAGCCAAAGAAGTTGCAGCCCAAACAAACACACCCTTAGATCAATAAAAATGCTTGACACAAGAATATAAACTCATCAGATCTAAATAATCGGATCTGTGAGCACAGAAAACTCTTTAATCTCATAGCACCGTTAAAACAATTAATGGAAATTTGTTCTCACAAAACTATAACGATCACTAGACGATACGAAGGACATAGAAGTCTTGAAGATCCGAGCCCCCCTCCCCCCCCCTCTCAGCGTCAAGATGGCAGCCAGAGGCGAGGGGACCTAAATTTCTCAGACGACGGCGGCGGCATGAAAAACCCTAACAATGAAAGAGACGCGGATAGTGTGACCATATAGTTTTGAAAAAATTCCTTATGTAACACTGTTTTAAATGTTGTTTTCTTATTCGACACTGGAAAACTTTTTCTTCCCTATCTAACACAACGTCTAAATTTTATGTCTTTTATGATATTTTCGTTCATTTTAAGCTTTAACAGTGTCAAATGACACTTGAAAAGACCTATTTATCCCTCATGTGATATGTGACCAAAATTTTACGTGGTAGTTTAGCTTCAGTATATGCGACTCTGTCTAGATGGCAAGCCTGGTAGATCTATTCTATTTGTCCGTGGGAGCAGCGCGTTTGATAAACGGCAGGGCGCATGGTGGTCAATATGGTCGCCGGTGTACATCGATAGTACATAGGACAGTACATACTCGATAGATAGTATACAACAAGTCAGCATGTTAATATCGTAGTCAATGCTTGTACTTTATTTTTGGTGAAAAGTCAGTGCTTGTACGCGCACTACACAAAGAGCTGCCAGAAGCACTCCTCGATTTTGCTTCAAAATTTGCTCACGCACCTAGCAAAATGTTTGAAATAAACAGGACATCGTGTCCGTGTAGCATTTCTATCCATCACCGTATAGGGCATATATTGCTAGTAACAACCATGTCAGTCTCGCCCGCAAAAAAAAGCCATGTCAGCCTATTGTATATTTTTTATTTAAAATGGAGAATATATTAATATCACGAAAATAGCCTATTGTGTGTGTGTATGTATATATATATATATATATATATATATATATATATATATATATATATATATACCCTTTGTAACAACCGTGAGTCGAAATTGAAAGAAAGAAAATAAATATGACTGACATGGTTCTGTGGCCATCAATCACCTCGTGTATTCGTGTTGTCGCTGAGATAATATCGCTAGCTTGGTTAGCTAGCCGGTCAACGTAGAATCGATCAAGCGAGAGATCGGCCGCTAGCTAGCTTCGTCTAGTACTACCTGCTTGTTTTGGTGTGCACCTACACATTGCCATCTACGTCTCGACGGATAGTACTCGAGCTAGCCTGCCTACACAGCGAAATGCCGCTACAATGCCGTGGAGGTCAAACACAAATCGAGTCGGCCAGATGCACATACACCTGTACAATTTTGGTTACATGTCACATGAAGGGTAAATAGGTCTTTTTAAGTGTCATTTAACACCGTTAAGGCTTAAAGTAGACAAAAATGTCATAAAAACATAAAATTTACACCTGATGTTAAATAAGGAAAGAAAAAATTTTCAGTGTTGAATAAGGCAATAAATTTTAAGACAGTGTTAAATAAGGAATTATCTTTATAATTTTTCATAGGGCCTCTCCTACTCTCTTTTTTTAGTCCTGTTTCTCGCAAAGAAGTTTGTGTACGGCATTGGGTTGGGCTGGCCCAGTATAATCAAACTAGAAACACATAAATAATTTATATTAAATTATGCTAATATAAATACACAGAGTACGCTAAAAAAAGATAAATGCACAGAGAGCCGAAGCCCTTCCGAAACATTCTGCGTGTTGATTCCATCTCCTGGCTGGCGTGGCACTCAGCGGACCAAGTTCTTTGCCCTCCAAAAAAACAGAGCAAGTTCTCGGTGTTACGAGTGCCACTTTTTTTGTTGAGAATCTGTTACGAGCGCCACGTAACGCCGTGACAGTGTGACACACTGACGCCATCGGAAAAGGACAGAAGCAGAGAGGCAGCTGCATCCAGCTCAGCCTCGTGCACCAGCCGCACGGGCCTTCTCTTTTAACGGGAGAAAATGTATCGGCCCACTTGATCCCTTCCGGACGGGTGACGTGGACGTGGATGCTCCGAGGGCCCCCGGCCGGAAGTCAACTGACGTGAACGGCAGCACTACCTTCGCCTTTGCCCCGATGCTGTTGCTTCTACTCCAATCCTGGAGCGTGCAGTTTTTTAAGCCGATGTGAACGGGACAATTTGACACGATCGGGCAATAGTAGGTGGCTGGTTTTTATTTTCGTCTTTGTTTCGAACGAACGCGTTCTTTATCGTCCACATGACAAGCGGAGCTGTCATATCATATCCCCACGAACACAACACCAGGCGCAGTTGACATTCGGCACCGGTGTATGATGTAGCCGAAGATCTGCTGCCTCGGCCTGCGATTTTTGGTTTCAAACAAAGGGGAAAAGGTACCTGCAATTGCTTGTAAACCGATTTTTTGCAATCTTTTGATGCATAAACTAACTGAATAGTATGCGCTACACCTGAACCCGGCAACCGCATTCTGATCGTCCATGTGTGTTTTATTGAGATTAGCTCGATTTTGATCATGTGAAGCCCCTCCATAAGTGCACTGCTTCCTCTGAATATTTGTGCACACAGACTGTTTTATATCCATGTGTGTCGCTCCGGATTTATTTAAAACATCATGCCTTACACCATGTGATTTGACTCTGACCTAGTCTCTCCCTATCATTCATCCGTTAGACGGCATCAGAGGGTCGATTATATCACACAAAAGTCTAGGATTCTTGACAGTTGACAAGCCATTTGGGCATAGAGCATATAGTTCAGTATCGGTAAAACCAAACTTGGTATAGCACCGGGAGCCCAACCTTTTACTATTAGTAGAACCCAGCCTAGCAAAACCTAGGGCTCATTTGGTTTGGAGGAAATTAAAATGTAGGAATTAAGAGTGGTATAGGAATTTGATAGGATGGCACTTGCCATCCTAAGGAATTGATTTGCCTCGTTCCTACGCGCAAAATGAGTTTTGAGTGGATGTGTAGTTTCCTCCAAAAACACAGAAAATGAGTAGTATTCTTACGAAATTCCTGTACGCATTTCCTACAAACCGAATGCATATATAGGAAATTTTCCTCCGGAATCCTTGTTCCTATGTTTTTCCTACGAAAATCCTCCAAACCGAATGAGGCCCTAGAGTATTTGATCCTGAGCTCATATGTTCCGTATGAACAGTAAAAGAAAAAAAAAGTAAAAAATTCAAAAAATCTGATTTTTTTTATGAACATTGATAAATTTTCTAACTGCGTGCAAAATTTCAGGTTGAAATGACATTCGTGGAGGTCTAGGCCAAAAAAAAAATCGATGGTCTAAAAAGACTATTGTTGGAAGCATTTTGAAGTATCGATTTTGTTGTTTTTGCCCAGACCTCCAGAAATGTTGTTTTGACCTGAAATTTTGCACGCAGTTAAAACATTCATCACAATTTTTTTTAATATTTTTTAAATTTTTTTTATTTTTTTTGATTTTATTGTTCATACGAGAGCATATGAGCACGATATCAAAAGAGCACTTTCCATGAAAGACAAGCTTTGTCAGATACAGGCAATCAGAGACGAAATGAAAGCAACACGACACTGGCCAACCACAGCCACAGGAAGGCTTGCCATATGCCCAGCCCCGGCTCGAGCTGACGCTGCAGCCGAACGGGACCATCCATCTCGGCCAATCACGCAAAAGCACGGAGATTTCTTGTAATATACGTAGCTTAAGCCAATGTTCCAGGCGACCGCCCCGCCTCCATTTTCTACCCCGCAGTGAAAGCTGAGGTCAAGCAGCAGCTGACTAGCACCATCAATCCATCATCATAGGATAACAATACTTTTTTTTGAAACCACAAGATAAGATAATAAGGGCATCTCCAACAGCTGTAAGATAGGTGTTGGTAAATTTGTCACCTAGGACAAAGTGATGATGTGGCATGCAATAAATGTAAAGAGAGAGCAAAGTTGTATGTAGAATAACCAACAACCTTTGCACAAGCTTCAAGGTAAAATAGAGAGCAATCACATTTATTTTCTTATCATCTATTGGATACCTTAGATACAACCTAGTGAAGTAGTTGTATGATAGCTTATTGGTTGATGACATAAACATTTTACCAATAAAACTAACGTAGAAGATGCCCTAATACTGGCCTGACAAGTCACAGCACAGCCCCCACGCCGAGGCGGAAGCCGAAGCTAGCACGGACAAAACAGGCGTAGCTGGGCTTTGTTTTCTGGCTGGCCTGGCAGTAAACAAACAAAGCCGCCAGTATACAACGCCAGTCCAGTCCAGTCCAGCCCCCGAGATTCCGAGCGCCAGCCCACGCACACCGACGACGTGCGCCCCTCCCCTCCCCTCCCCCTCGCGCGTTTCCACTCTGTCTCCGCGCCGTCGCCACCCCCAACCCCCCGACCCCAGCCCCGCCCCGCCCGTCCAGCCCCCGGTAACCCCGCGCCCGCCGACACGCGGGCCCCGCCGGCCGCGCGGCTCACATGCGTGCGCGTCCCCCGTACAAAACGAGCCAGCCAGTCACTGCCGCTGCCGCTCGGGGGAGAAAAAATATCTTTTTTTACGGGGCCGCGGGGTGCGTTTCCCCCGTCTCGAGGTATAAATCCGTCAATCGACTGCTGCTCCTTTTCCACTTCGATTCGCCGTCTCCTCCTCCCCCTTCCCCTCCGTCTCGCTCCTCGCCCTTATCCCCGTCCCTTTCCCCTTCCTCCCACCCGCAGCCGACGAAACTTTCCCCAAGCCCCTCGGTGGATCGGACCGCCGCGCTCCATCCATGTCGGTAAGCGATGGTGCTCCCCGCGCGCTCCCTGCTGTGTTTTTTTCCGCCGATTTCCGGCGCTGTTTCCTGCCTAGATCGAGGCCGGCAAAACGTCGCCTTCTGTAGTTTCTGATCGGTTACTATTGGTTTGTTGATTGGGAGAATCGGTGTGGAGCATGGGGGGATTGGAAACCAGATGCTCGGTAGAAGGGTGATCCTGGGCTGCCTTGAACATAGGCGTATAGAGGAAATTCGTTCCGACTTTACCCAGACCGAATTGCTGAGCGTCGGTTTTATATTCAATTATTTTAGTGTATGTATTGATGAAGGCTCTAGAAGGTTCGCCTCCCAGCCCAAGCGTTCGTGATTAGTTAGTTAATCGATCATTTCTGCAACCATTTGGAGGCTCCTGTTTGATTGAACACGCAACATTTCTGTGGACCTACCTACCTATGCATAGTTATTTGGCTTTTGTGCAAGCCGCGGGCGAACCGGGATGACTTGAGTAGAGTTTGGTAATCTTGGATGGCTGTGGACTTGTAAGGGGTGAGGTCCATTTCGTTAAGCAGGTTGGTCAATATCTAGGCACATCTAGGATGCTGTGGACTTGTAAGGGCGGAGGTTCATTTTGTTTCCTGGGTTGGTCAATATCCAGGCATTCATGTGGTCTGGCTGATCAAACATTTTTAGACACACAAAGTTTCTAAAGCAAAAGCATAACCATTTAATGACTCTGCTTTTGTGCATCGATTGTTCGGTGGCTATGTTAGTCAATATAACTGGAAATTGTTAGCACTGGTATGTAAAAAAGTATGCTGATCACAGATAAGTAAAATAAAGTTTGCTAGCAGCATGATAACAGGCGAGAGTGGTATCATTATGTGATTACAGATTTACCCTGGATACTGTAATATAGACCAGAGCTGAAATTTATGCATCGCTGAACACATGAGATGTGGGGAATATCAGATTATGTGTAAGGGCAGCACTTATAGGCTCCTGTTTTCTTCTTAGGAGGCTAAGTGTTACGGTCTGGGTTCTGAATATACCTGTATTTTTAACATAAATCTCCCCGCAGTGCATCCAGCGATCAGCTACGTTTATCATTCTTCAGATATATCTAGGCTATGATCCCTCCTCCTGTCCCATAGGGTTTTAAGTGAAATGTACCAATACCTTTCAGCGCAGATGATGCCTGCCTGCTGAAATTAACTTGTCATGCCCTGATCAAGTGGTCAGTAAATGAATGCAATTCTAATTGTAGTGCTGGACCATGTTACAGTACCAATCATTTCCTAATTCCTACTGTTAGCCAAGTGTTTACAGGTGTCATCTTCAATAACAGGTTGCCAGTGTGACTGTGTAGTACCAGTTTCTTCTTGAAAACTATCCCACGTCATTCACCAATTTTTATTGCACTTCAGTCAAGGGAAAAGAACTTCTAGTCATGAAAGTTCATGTTTTGCGGGCTGAATTCATGATTTCTTATTTATTCCTCCATTTTTTGTGGGTACTTCACTAAGTTTATGCCAGTTTTTCATGGAAGACGCCTAGGGTTTTGGCAAAAGAAAGAAAGCTAAGAGAGCAATCATATACTTCCTCTTTCTTCTTATGTGTTGCTTCTTTAGTTCTTTCTGACTGGGCTATTGCATTCCATGGCTGCCTCACAAAGCCTGTCTTTCCTGCCCAATCTAGCACAGTACTCAGCAGCTTGATCTCTTCTTTTCATGTAGGGTGAACAATTCAATTGATATTTGTTAGAAATGCTCGTGCACTACTTTAATAGTAGTACTTCATTTCGTTTATTATTGCATTATTTCCATTGACATGGACAACGGTTCTTTTTTAGGAGGAATCTGGTCGCCCTTTGCCCAAGTTTGGCGAATGGGACGTCAACGACCCAGCTTCTGCTGATGGGTTCACTGTTATATTCAACAAAGCCAGGGATGAGAAAAAGGCTGGGAATGGACAAGATACTGAATCCCCTTGCAAAGATGCCAGGACTGAGAGGGTGGAATCTTATGCCACCAAGGCAAATTCAGTATGTCCCTTAATGCTTCCCGATCAATGTTTTATGTCTGTTTCACCACATGGAAATATAACGCTAGTTCTTATCTGTTATGATCATTGCATTTGTTATTTTCCATTAATCTCGTTATTCCATTGTGCAGAAGAAGTGGTTTTGCTGCGTGACACCAAGTCCTACACAATCTTGAGGAGGACAAGCGTCGCCCGAAGAAAAAATGGTTGCCGAAGTATGGTCGTTTAATTTTGCTATATACATACTATCCATAAGACCTTGTAAGAGGTACCCAGGCTCCCTGGGCCATCACGATGGGTATCTCGTAAAACTCTGAAGTGTGTGTATGTATGGTGTGAGGGTTGTCAGACACTCAGTTTGGATAAGTGAACTTCTGATTGTAATTCTGGTCTTCCTTGTCGGTCTCGTTTTGTGTAGTAGTAGTGGTGAAGTTGATATGTGATTTGAGTCTCGCCTATTGCCAGAACTGCAAACATCCAAAATTCCAATCCCCACCTGTGATTTGGCCCATTATTATGTGATAACACAAGTATCCTTATCCTTTTCTGTCCGTGCTGACCTAACTATTCGCTGCCCTATTTGGACCTATGTGCAGCTTGGTTTGAGGCCCTGGCTGTCGATGCTTTGGCATCGCCGGCAGCCAATTAATTGGCTGTCACCTGGTTGGCTGCCAATGTCCATGTGCCAACATCTGGCAAAATAACCAGGTATACCAATTGGTTTGAGACCAAATAGCTACCTTGTCTTTGTCTGATAAAAAATGATCTTTACTTATCAGGGCCATGGCACACACCAAAACGTGGACATCATCTTCAGCATTATCAAGTCCACAAATGATTAACAGTCCATTCCATCAAAGTAATCTATTAACAAAAAAGTTCATTGCAGATAAATTATGAGTCAGCTACATAACTGAAAGTAACTCGAGAGAATCCATTACATTAGTCCACAGTTGCATGAACCGCAAGCTAGATCATAGCACTATACACACAAGCTTGAACATATTGTGGCACTCTGCTGGAGCTTAGATTATGACCCTGATAAATTCCGAACATTCGGAATTTAACCATGGCAAATCGAATGTTTTCGATGGCAATTTTAATGATGCGGGTACGGCAAGTTCAGTTGGCAAGTATGACACTGAGCAAGGAGTTGTCATACTTGCCAACTTTTTTTTAAATGTTCGATTTGCCATAAAATTACCGCGCGTGTCAACTGAACTTGCCATCCTTGCGTCACTAAAATTACCATAAAAAAATGTTTGATTTGCCATGGTAAAATCCCGAACGATTATATCATTTCCATAGATTATACTCCTAGATTAATAGTACACCAACAAAACCTTGAAAGTTGAAACCCTGAAGCACAGTAGATTTCTTTTAGGACGCGTCCTTCAGAGTAAAAATTGTCCAAAGACCCGAGTGTTAAGAGCATCTCCAGCCGTTGCCCCCCAGGAGGGCGCGTAAAATCGCCGCCTGGGGGCGAGCCGGCGCCAAAATCGGCATGGGGGCGAGCGGGTTCCCAGCCGCCGGCCCTAGGATCGCCCCCAGACGTGGGTGTTAAAAAAAAATGAAATTCGGCAAAGTTCGGCAAATTGGACAAAATATTCGGCTAAGTTCGGCAAACTCGACATATATTCGACATTACATAAGTTATTAAAAAAACACAACTAAGGGGCGAAGAAGTCGCTGAGCGCGGCGAAGTCACCGACGTCGCCGCCGTCCTCGTCGTCTTAGTCGGTGGCCTTCTCCTGCTTGACGCGGCCGTCCCTGCTGGACCCCTGCCCGGCGTCACCCTATCGGACCGGTGGCGGCGGCGCGTCGTCGAGGACGACGACGCCTTCCTCGTCCTGACCACGGCGCCGAGCTTCGAACCGCTCGTAGGCGAGGCGCTGGCGCTGCAGCCCCGTCTGCGCCCAGTCGCCGCGCACCCACTTCAGGGCCACCCCGTCGTCGAGCTCCTCCTTGACGCCGCCAGCGAGCCCGGGCTCCGTCTTCACGACGGGGAGCCCCGGATCCGTCTTCACGGCAGCGAGCCCCGGCTCCGTCTTTGGCTTGACGTAGCGCGGAGGAGCAGAGGAGGGGGCGCGTGAAGGAAATATGCCCTAGAGGCAATAATAATGTTCTTATTTATATTTCCTTATATCATGATAAATGTTTATATTCATGCTAGAATTGTATTAACGGGAAACTTAATACATGTGTGAATACATACACAAATAGAGTGTCACTAGTATGCCTCTACTAGACTAGCTCGTTGAATCAATGATGGTTATGTTTCCTAACCATATACATGAGTTTTCATTTGATTAACGGGATCACATCATTAGAGAATGATGTGATTGACTTGACCCATCCATTAGCTTAGCAAGATGATCGTTTAGTTTGTTGCTATTGCTTTCTCCATAACTTATACAAGTTCCTATGACTATGAGATCATGCAACTCCCGAATACCGGAGGAACACTTAGTGTGCTATCAAACATCACAACGTAACTGGGTGACTATAAAGATGCTCTACAGGTGTCTCCGATGGTGTTTGTTGAGTTGGCATAGATCGAGATTAGGATTTATCACTCCGAGTATCAGAGAGGTATCTCTCGGCCCTCTCGGTAATGCACATCACTATAAGCCTTGCAAGCAATGTGACTAATGAGTTAGTTACAGAATGATGCACTACGGAATGGGTGAAGAGACTTGCCGGTAACGAGATTGAACTAGGTATTGAGATACCGACGATCGAATCTCGGGCAAAGTAACATGCCGATGACAAAGAGAACAACGTATATCTTTATGCGGTTTGACCGATAAAGATCTTCATAGAATATGTGGGAGCCAAGATGAACATCCAGGTTCCGCTATTGGTTATTGACCGGAGATGTGTCTCGATCATGTCTACATAGTTCTCGAACCCGTAGGGTCTGCACTCTTAACGTTCGGTGACGATCGGTATTATGAGTTTATGTGTTTCAATGTACCGAAGATAGTTCGGAGTCCCAGATATGATCACGAACATGACGAGGAGTCTCGAAATGGTCGAGACATAAATATTGATATATTGGATGACTATATTCGGACACCGGATGAGTTCCGGGGGTCACCGGATAATTATCGGAGTGCCGGGGGGTTATCGGAACCCCTGGGGGAACTAATGGGCCACATGGGCCTTAGTGGAGAGAGAGAGAGGGCCGACCAAGGCAGGGCCGCGCGCCCCCTCCCCTCTAGTCCGAATTGGACTAGGGAAGGGGGGCGGCGCCCTGATGACCCACAAGTGTAGGGGATCTATCGTAGTTTTTCGATAAGTAAGAGTGTCGAACCCAACGAGGAGCAGAAGGAAATGATAAGCAGTTTTCAGTAAGGTATTCTCTGCAAGCACTGAAATTATCGGTAACAGATAGTTTTGTGATAAGGTAATTTGTAATGAGTAGCAAGTAATAAAAGTAAATAAGGTGCAACAAGATGGCCCAATCCTTTTTGTAGCAAAGGACAAGTCTGGACAAACTCTTATATAGAGAAAAGCGCTCCCGGGGACACATGGGAATTATCGTCAAGCTAGTTTTCATCATGTTCATATGATTCGCGTTCGGTACTTTGATAATTTGATATGTGGGTGGATCGGTGCTTGGGTACTGTCCTTACTTGGACAAACATCCCACTTATGATTAACTCCCATTGCAAGCATCCGTAACTATAACAGAAGTATTAAGGTAAACCTAACCATAGCATGAAATATATGGATCCAAATCAGCCCCTTACGAAGCAATGCATAAACTAGGGTTTAAGCTTCTGTCACTCTAGCAACCCATCATCTACTTATTACTTCCCAATGCCTCCCTCTAGGCCCAAACAATGGTGAAGTGTCATGTAGTCGACGTTCACATGACACCACTAGAGGGATGACAACATACATCTCATCAAAATATTGAACGAATACCAAATTCACATGACTACTTATAGCAAGACTTCTCCCATGTCCTCAGGAACAAACGTAACTACTCACAAAGCATATTCATGTTCATAATCAGATGGGTATTAATATGCATAATGGATCTGAACATATGATCTTCCACCAAGTAAAACAACTAGCATCAACTACAAGGTGTAATCAACACTACTAGCAACCCACAGGTACCAATCTGAGGTTTGGATACAAAGATTGGATACAAGAGATGACTAGGGTTTGAGATAAGATGGTGCTGGTGAAGATGTTGATGGAGATTGACCCCCTCCCGATGAGAGGATCATTGGTGATGACGATGGTGATGATTCCCCCCTTCCGGAGGGAAGTTTCCCCGGCAGAACAGCTCTGCCGGAGCCCTAGATTGGTTCCGCCAAGGTTCCGCCTCGTGGCGGCGGAGTTTCTTCCCGAAAGCTTGCTTATGATTTTTTCCTCGGCGAAAGACCTCATATAGCAGAAGATGGGCATCGGAGGGCCATCAGGGGGCCCACGAGGTAGGGGGCGCGCCCAGTGGGTAGGGCGTGCCCCCACCCTCGTGGCCAGGGTGTGGCCTCCCTCTGGAACTTTCTCCGCTCAGTATTTTTTTATTAATTCCAAAAAGGACTTCCGTGAAGTTTCAGGACTTTTGAGCTGTGCAGAATAGGTCTCTAATATTTGCTCCTTTTCCAGCCCAGAATCCCAGCTACCGGCATTCTCCCTCTTCATATAAACCTTGTAAAATAAGAGAATAGGCATAAGTATTGTGACATAATGTGTAATAACAACCCATAATTCAATAAATATCGATATAAAAGCATGATGCAAAATGGACGTATCAACTCCCCCAAGTTTAGACCTCGCTTGTCCTCAAGCGAAAGCCGAAATCGAAAAAATATGTCCACATGTTTAGAGATAGAGGTGTCGATAAAAATAAAATACGGACATGAGGGCATCATGATCATTCTTAGAATAGCAACATATATATATTGTCATATGATCTCTTATGCTAAAGTAACAATTCAATCACAATTTCAAGTATGAATCATAAACTTCATTGAGAACCAACAAACTCTAATATCAGTCATTGAGGCAATTGCAATTTATCATAACATAGGAAAGAGTCGATATAAGAGCTTTTCAGCAAGTCCACATACTCAACTATCATTTAGTCTTTCACAATTGCTAACACTCACGCAATACTTATGGGTATGGAGTTTTAATCAGACACAGAGAAAGATAGAGGCTTATAGTTTTGCCTCCCAATGTTTTACCTCAAGGGTAATGTCAACAATAATAGTTCATGAAAACTCACATCCAATTAGCTATATATATCAGGATCTTTCTAACACATTGTGCTTGCCAAAGGATAAAATGTAAAAAGGAAAGGTGAATATCACCACGACTCTTTGCATGAAGTATAAGACAAGAATAAAAGATAGGCCCTTCGCAGAGGGAAGCAGAGGTTGTCATGCGCTTTTATGGTTGGATGCACGAAATCTTAATGCAAAAGAACGTCACTTTATATTGCCACTTGTGATGTGGACCTTTATTATGCAGTCCGTCGCTTTTATTTCTTCCACATCACAAGATCGTATAAAGCTTATTTTCTCCACACTAATAAGTCATACATATTTAAAGAGCAATTTTTATTGCTTGCACCAATGACAACTTACTTGAAGGATCTTACTCAATCCATAGGTAGGTATGGTGGAATCTCATGGCAAAACGAGTTTAGGGATATTTGGAAGCACAAGTAGTATCTCTACTTGGTGCAAAGAAATTGGCTAGCATGAGAGGGAAAGGCAAGCTCAACATGTTGGATGATCCATGATAATATAATTTATCTCAGATGTAAGAAAACATAACCCATTACATTGTCTTCCTTGTCCAACGTCAACTCTTTAGCATGTCATACTTTAATGAGTGCTCACAATCATAAAAGATGTCCAAGATAGTGTATTTATATGTGAAGACCTCTCTTTCTTTATTACTTCCTATTAATTACAATGATGACCAAAACTATGTTTGTCAACTCTCAACAACTTTTATTCAGCATACTCTTATATGTGAAGTCATTACTCTCCATAAGATCCATATGATCTCTTTATTTCTTTTTATTCTTTCTATTTTATTTTATTCCCTCAAGATCATAGCAAAATCATCAAGCCCTTCACTCAACACTAATCTTTATTATATATAGCTCACGGACTCGATTACATAAGAAGATCATAAAGCAAAACTCACAACTAGATCATACTAAAACTTTATTCTACTAGATCAAGATATTATCAAAAGGATCGAACTAAGAAAAATGGTAAAGATAAAAGTGACAGTGATACGATACATGGGCACCCCCCAAGCTTGGCAGTTGCCAAGGTGAGTGCCCATACCCATGTGTTTATGTTTCCTTCCTCGGAGGTGGTGATGAAGGAGTTGTTGATGATGTAGGCTTGTCGTCCATCTTCCAAGGCATAGGCTCACCATCATAGAAGGATGATCGAGTCTCTGGAATCCTCAAATCTGCAGCCAAACTCATCCTCTTGAATCTATATTCATACTCACAGTTTTGGTTTTGCAGGTCATAGATCTGGGCTTGGAGGCGCTCGATTTTCTCATGAAGCTTGAAGATGGCCTCCCCAATGTCCTTGGCGTCCAGCTTGTGGTTGTTGGTGAACTCCGTGATCATTATGTGATTGGAGTCGAGTCCACGCTCCACCATCTCCTGACACTTGAAAACTTGTTGCTCCATCGCCTCGAGCCTTGTCTCCATGCTTCCGGTCCTCCTTGGTCCCTCCACATCACGGATGTGCAACAACCCCTCACGCATCTCAATGGTTTGAGGGTGTTGCAGCACCTCCGCGAGGTAGGGGTTGATGACCTTCTCGAAGAACTTGTCCTTGGGGACACTTGAAGACGCCATGGCGATCTAGATCTGTCAGAAAAACAGCTCGAAACAAAGACAGGAGATATTTGCGTGATACGGTGGTCAAAACCTTCGGGAGATTATATAATGAATTTTTACCGACCAAAAGAAGTATCATGCAAGAAAACAGAGTCCGGAGAGCGCACGAGGTGCCCACGAGGCAGGGGGCGCGCCCTCCACCCTCGTGGAAGCCTCGTGTCCTTTCCGATCTGCTTCTTATTTTCCTATTTTCTTAAATATTCCAAAACGGAGAAAAATTGCCATTAGAACTTGTTTGGAGTTGGTTTACTTACCGTACCACGTACCTATTCCTTTTTAGAGTCTGAAACATTCCGGAAAGTGTCCCTTATGTATTCCTCCGTGGTTACGGTTTCAATAATATTAGTTTCAACATTAATGGGATTACCTGAGATATAATGTTTGATTCTTTGACCGTTCACCACCTTCGGATTTGTGCCTTCGAAGTTGTTGATTTTTATGGCACCGGAACGATAGACCTCCTCGATAACGTAAGGACCTTCCCATTTAGAGAGGAATTTGCCTGCAAAAAATCTTAAACGAGAGTTTTATAGCAATACATAATCACCTACATTAAACTCATGCTTTTGTATCCTTATGTCATGCCATCTTTTAACTTTTTCTTTAAACAGCTTGGCATTTTCATAGGCTTGGGTTCTCTATTCATCAAGTGAGCTAATGTCAAATAACCTCTTCTCACCGGCAAGTTGAAATCATAGTTGAGCTCTTTGATAGCCCAATATGCCTTATGTTCTAGTTCGAGAGGTAAGTGACAAGATTTACCATAAACCATTTTATAAGGAGACATACCCATAGGATTTTTATATGTAGTTCTATAAGCCCATAATGCATCATCAAGTTTCTTGGATGAATTCTTCCTAGATCTATTAACAGTCTTTTACAAAATTAATTTGAGCTCTCTGTTACTCAATTCTACTTGACCACTAGACTGTGGATGATAAGGAGATGCAATTCTATGATTAACATCATACTTAGCAAGCATTTTACAAAAGGCACCATGAATAAAATGTGAACCACCATCAGTAATTAAATATCTAGGGACTCCAAACCTCAGAAAAATAACTTCTTTAAGCATATTAATAGAGGTGTTATGATCAGCACTACTAGTTGGAATAGCTTCTACCCACTTAGTAACGTAATCAACAACAACTAAAATATGTGTATACCCATTAGAGGAAGGAAACGGTCCCATATAATCAAAGCCCCAAACATCAAATGGTTCAATAACAAGTGAATAATTCATAGGCATTTCTTGACGTCTACTAATATTACCAATTCTTTGACATTCATCATAAGACAAGACAAACTTACGGGCATCCTTGAAGAGAGTAGGCCAATAAAAACCAGATTGCAATACCTTATGTGCAGTTCTATCTCCAGCATGGTGTCCTCCATAGGCTTCAGAGTGACACTTGCGTAGGATCTGTTCCTGTTCATGCTCAGGTACACAACGTCTAATAACACCATCTACTCCTTCTTTATAAAGATGTGGGTCATCCCAAAAGTAATGCCTTAAATCATAGAAGAACTTTTTCTTTTCTTGGTATGTGAAACTAGGTGGTATAAATTTAGCAACAATATAATTAGCATAATCAGCATACCATGGAGCAGTACGAGAAGCATTTATGACATTTAACTGTTCATCAAGAAAGCTATCATCAATAGGTAGTGGGTCATCAAGAACATTCTCTAACCTAGACAAGTTGTTTCAACGGGGTTCTCACCTCCCTTTCTATCAATAATATGCAAATCAAATTCTTGTAGCAAGAGAACCCATCTAATAAGTCTAGGTTTAGCATCTTTCTTTTCCATAAGATATTTAATAGCAGCATGATCAGTGTGAATAGTTATTTTAGAATCAACAGTATAAGGTCTGAAGTTATCACAAGCAAATACAACTGTTAAAAATTCTTTTTCAGTAGTAGCATAATTTCTCTGGGCACTATCTAGAGTTTTACTAGCATATTGGATAACATTTAATTTCTTATCAACTCTTTGTCCTAGAACAACACCTACAGCATAATCGCTAGCATCACACATAATTTCAAAGGGTAAATTCCAATCAGGTGACTGAACAATAGGTGCAGAAATCAAAGCTTTCTTAAGTATTTCAAATGCTTCTACACAATCATCATCAAAGACAAAAGGAATATATTTTTGTAATAGGTTAGCCAGAGGCCGAGAAATTTTTGAGAATTCCTTAATGAACCTCCTATAAAAACCGGCATGACCAAGGAAACTTCTTATACCTTTGATGTCCTTGGGACACGGCATCTTTTCAATAGCATCAACTTTAGCTTTATCAACTTCAATACCTCTTTCAGAAATTTTATGCCCCAAGACAATACCTTCATTAACTATAAAGTGGCACTTCTCCCAGTTCAAGAAAAGATTAGTTTCTTCACATCTATGTAAAACTCGATCAAGGTTGCTCAGGCAATCATCAAAAGAGGATCCATAAACGGAGAAATCATCCATGAAAACCTCACAAATCTTTTCACAGAAGTCAGAGAATATAGCCATCATGCATCTTTGAAAGGTAGCAGGTGCATTACATAAACCAAAAAGCATACGTCTATAAGCAAAAGTACCGAAAGGGCAAGTAAAGGAGGTCTTTGCTTGATCATCAGCTGACACAAGTATTTGAGAGAAGCCAGAGTAACCATCTAGAAAGCAAAAATGTGTATGTTTGGATAATCTTTCTAGCATTTGATCAATGAAAGGCAAAGGGTAATGATCTTTTTTAGTAGCTTTATTTAATTTGCAGAAATCAATCACCATCCTATAGCCTGTAATAATTCTTTGCGAAATCAATTCATCTTTATCATTAGGAACAACAGTAATACCTCCCTTCTTAGGGACACAATGGACAGGACTTACCCACTGACTATCGGCAACGGGATAAACTATACCTGCCTCAAGGAGCTTTAATATTTCCTTTCTTACCACTTTTTTCATCTGAGGATTCAGCCGTCGTTGGTGATCAAGAACTGGTTTGGCGTCTTTCTCCAAATTTATTTTGTGTTGACATAGAGTGGGACTAATGCCCTTAAGATCATCAAGAGTATATCCAATAGCAGCACGGTGCTTCTTCAGAGTTTTCAATAATCTCTCTTCCTCCTTTTCTGAAAGGTTAGCACTAATAATAATAGGATATATCTTCTTTTCATCAAGATAAGCATATTTAAGAGTATCAGGTAATGGTTTAAGCTCAAACACGTGATCACCCTTGGGAGGAGGAGGATCCCCTAGGATTTCAACAGGCAAGTTGTGTTTCAAAATAGGTCCCTGTTTAAAGAATACTTAATCTATTTCCTTTCTTTCATTCATGAACATATCATTTTCATGGTCTAGCAAATATTGTTCTAAAGGATCAGTAGGAGGAACGTCAATAGAAGCAAGACCAATAATTTCATCTTTACTAGGCAATTCTTTATCATGGGGTTGTCTACGAAATTTAGCAAAATTAAACTCATGAGACATATCCCCTAAACCAACAGAAACAATATCCTTATTGCAGTCTATCTTAGCATTAACAGTATTCAAGAAGGGTCTACCAAATATAATGGGACAAAAGTCATCTTGCGGGAAACAAGAACAAGAAAATCAGCAGGATATTTAACCTTCCCACACAAGACTTCAACATCTCTAACAATCCCAATCGGTGAAATAGTATCTCTATTAGCAAGTTTAATGGTAACATTGATATCTTCTATCTCAGCAGGTGCAATATCATGCATAATTTCTTGGTATAAGGAATGGGGTATTGCACTTGCACTAGCACCCATATCACATAAGCCATGATAACAATGATCTCCTATTTTAACACAAATAACAGGCATGCCTACAATAGGTCTATGTTTATTTTTAGCATCAGGTCTAGCAATTCTAGCAGCTTCATTGCAGAAGTAAATAACATGCCCATCAATATTATCAGCCAAGAGATCTTTAACCATAGCAATATTAGGTTCAACTTTAACTTGCTCAGGGGGTTTGTGTGTCCTAATATTACTTTTTTTGACTACAGTTGAAACTTTAGCATGATCCTTTATTCTAACAGGGAAAGGTGGTTTCTCAACATAAGCAGTAGGAACAACATGATCATTATAAGTGATAGTCTTTTATTCAACTTTAATAGGTGCAACTACTTTTACTTCAATGGGAGGATTATATTTAAACCAGTTCTCCTTAGGGAGATCAACATGAGTAGCAAAGGATTCACAAAAGGAAGCTACTATCTCAGAGTCAAGTCCATATTTAGTGCTAAATTCATGAAATGCATCGGTATCCATAAAAGATTTAACACAATAAAACTTAGGTGTTATACCTGACTCCTTACCTTCGTCGAGGTCCAATCTTCAGAGTTGTGTTTAATTCTTTCCAATAAATCCCATTTGAATTCAATAGTCTTCATCATAAAAGATCCAGTACAAGAAGTATCGAGCATGGAGCGATTACCGAGAGAAAGCCGAGCATAAAAATTTTGAACAATCATTTCTCTTGAGAGCTCATGATTGGGGCATGAATATAACATTGAATTAAGCCTCCCCCAAGCTTGAGCGATGCTTTCTCCTTCGCGAGGCCAAAAATTATATATATAATTACGATCACGATGAACAAGATGCATAGGATAAAACTTCTGGTGAAATTCCAATTTCAATCTCTTATAGTCCCATGATCCCATATCATCACATAGCCTATACCATGTCAATGCATCTCCCTTCAAAGATAAAGGGAAGACCTTCTTCTTGATAACATCATCGGGCATACCTGCAAGCTTAAATAGTCCACAAACTTCATCCACATAGATTAAGTGTAAATCGGGATGCAATGTTCCATCTCCTGCAAAAGGATTAGCTAGCAGTTTCTCTATCATACCCGAAGGAATTTCAAAGTAAACATTTTCAGTAGGTTCAGTAGGTTGAGGAGAAACTCTTTGCTCTACTGGTCGGGGTGAAGATACCCCGAACAAGCCCCTCAAAGGATTATGTTCCATAGTAACAAGTGACAGTAAATTTCAGCACACTATATAAATTTTTCCTTACCAAACTCCACCTACCAAAGGCGCTTCACTCCTCGGCAACAACACCAGAAAAGAGTCTTGATGACCCACAAGTGTAGGGGATCTATCGTAGCTTTTCGATAAGTAAGAGTGTCGAACCCAACGAGGAGCAGAAGGAAATGATAAGCAGTTTTCAGTAAGGTATTCTCTGCAAACACTGAAATTATCGGTAACAGATAGTTTTGTGATAAGGTAATTTGTAACGAGTAGCAAGTAATAAAAGTAAATAAGGTGCAGCAAGATGGCCCAATCCTTTTCGTATCAAAGGACAAGCCTGGACAAACTCTTATATAGAGAAAAGCGCTCCCGAGGACACATGGGAATTATCGTCAAGCTAGTTTTCATCACGTTCATATGATTCGCGTTCGGTACTTTGATAATTTGATATGTGGGTGGACCGGTGCTTGGGTACTGTCCTTACTTGGACAGGCATCCCACTTATGATTAACCGCCATTGCAAGCATCCGCAACTACAACAGAAGTATTAAGGTAAACCTAACCATAGCATGAAACATATGGATCCAAATCAGCCCCTTACGAAGCAACGCATAAACTAGGGTTTAAGCTTCTGTCACTCTAGCAACCCATCATCTACTTATTACTTCCCAATGCCTCCCTCTAGGCCCAAACAATGGTGAAGTGTCATGTAGTCGACGTTCACATGACACCACTAGAGGGATGACAACATACATCTCATCAAAATATCGAACGAATACCAAATTCACATGACTACTTATAGCAAGACTTCTCCCATGTCCTCGGGAACAAACGTAAATACTCACAAAGCATATTCATGTTCATAATCATAGGGGTATTAATATGCATAATGGATCTGAACATATGATCTTCCACCAAGCAAACCAACTAGCATCAACTACAAGGAGTAATCAACACTACTAGCAACCCACAGGTACCAATCTGAGGTTTGGATACAAAGATTGGATACAAGAGATGAACTAGGGTTTGAGATAAGATGGTGCTGGTGAAGATGTTGATGGAGATTGACCCCCTCCCGATGAGAGGATCGTTAGTGATTACGATGGTGATGATTTCCCCGCCCCGGAGGGAAGTTTCCCCGGTAGAAAAGCTCTGCCGGAGCCCTAGATTGGTTCCACCTCGTGGCGGCGGAGTTTCTTCCCGAAAGCTTGCTTATGATTTTTTCCTCGACGAAAGACCTCATATAGAAGAAGATGGGCATCGGAGGGCCACCAGGGGGCCCACAAGGCAGGGGGCACGCCCAGGGGGTAGGGCGCGCCCCCACCCTCGTGGCCAAGGTGTGGCCCCCCTCTGGAACTTTCTCCGCTCAATATTTTTTATTAATTCCAAAAAGGACGTCCATGAAGTTTCAGGACTTTTGGAGCCGTGCAGAATAGGTCTCTAATATTTGCTCCTTTTCCAGCCCAGAATCCCAGCTGCCGGCATTCTCCCTCTTCATATAAACCTTGTAAAATAAGAGAGAATAGGCATAAGTATTGTGACATAATGTGTAATAACAACCCATAATGCAATAAACATCGATATAAAAGCATGATGCAAAATGGACGTATCACGCCCCCTTTCCTTCTCTTCTCTCCCTCTCCTTTCTTTCCCCTTCCTCCTAGTAGGACTAGGAAAGGGGAGTCCTACTCCTACTAGGAGGAGGACTCCTCCTCTCCTGGCATGCCCCAAGGGCCGGTCGGCCTCCCCCCTTGCTCCTTTATATACGGGGGAAGGGGGCTGCCTAGAACACACAAGTTGATCATTGATCCCTTAGCCGTGTGTGGTGCCCCCCTCCACCATAATCCACCTCGGTCATATCGTCGTAGTGCTTAGGCTAAGCCCTGCGCCGGTAGCTTTATCATCACCGTCATCACGCCGCCATGCTGACGAAGGTCTCCCTCAACACTCAGCTGGATCGAGAGTTCGTGGGACGTCACCGAGCCGAACGTGTGCAGATCGCGGAGGTGCCGTACTTACGGTACTAGGATCATTCGGATCGTGAAGACGTACGACTACATCAACTGCGTTGTCATAACGCTTCCGCTTACGGTCTAGGAGGGTACGTGGACAACACTCTTCCCCTCTCGTTTCTATGCATCACCATGATAGATCTTGCGTGTGCGTAGGATTTGTTTTGAAATTACTACGTTCCCCAACAGTGGCATCCGAGCCAGGTTTATGCGTAGATGTTACATGCACGAGTAGAACACAAAGGAGTTGTGGGCGTGGGTGTATACATATTGCTTGCCGTCACTAGTTGATTCTTGATTCGGCGGTATTGTTGGATGAAGCGGCCTAGACCGACATTACGCGTACGCTTACGCGAGACTGGTTCTATCGATGTGCTTCGCACACAGGTGGCTGGTGGGTGTCAGTTTCTCCAACTTTAGTTGAATCAGATTCAATGAATAGGGTTCTTTCTAAAGATCAAAAAGTAATCACTATACCGTGTAGTGGTTTTTGATGCGTAGGTAAGAATGGTTCTTGCTCAGCCCATAGCAGCCACGTAAAACTTGCAACAACAAAGTAGAGGACGTCTAACTTTGTTTTTGCAGGGCATGTTGTGATGTGATATGGTCAAGACATGATGCTAAATTTTATTGTATGATATGATCATGTTTTGTAACACAGTTATCGGCAACTGGCAGGAGCCATATGGTTGTCGCTTTATTGTATGAAATGCAATCGTCGTGTAATTGCTTTACTTTATCACTAAGTGGCATCGATAGTCGTAGAAGCAATAGTTGGCGAGATGACAACGATGCTTCGATGGAGATCAAGGTGTCAGGCCAGTGATGATGGTGATCATGACGGTGCTTTGGAGATGGAGATCAAAGGCACAAGATGATGATGGCCATATCATATCACTTATATTGATTGCATGTGATGTTTATCCTTTATGCATCTTATTGCTTAGTTCAACAGTAGCATTATAAGATGATCTCTCACTAAATTTCAAGGTATAAGTGTTCTCCCTGAGTATGCACTGTTGCTATAGTTCGTCGTGCTGAGACACCACGTGATGATCGGGTGTGATAAGCTCTACGTTCACATACAACGGTTGCAAGCCAGTTTTGCACACGCAGAATACTCGGGTTAAACTTGATGATCCTAGCATATGCAGATATGGCCTCAGAACACTGAGACCAAAAGGTCGAGCGTGAATCATATAGTATATATGATCAACATAGTGATGTTCACCATTGAAAACTACTCCATCTCACGTGATGATTGGACATGGTTTAATTGATATGGATCACGTGATCACTTAGATGATTAGAGAGATTTCTATCTAAGTGGGAGTTCTTAAGTAATTTGATTAATTGAACTTTAATTTATCATGAACTTAGTACCTGATAGTTTTTTGCATGTCTATGTTATTGTAGATAGATGGCCCGTGCTGTTGTTCCGCTGAATTTTAATGCGTTCCTAGAGAAAGCTAAGTTGAAAGATGATGGTAGCAACTACACGGACTGGGTCCATAACTTGAGGATTATCCTCATTGCTGCATAGAAGAATTACGTCCTGGAAGCACTGCTAGGTGACAAACCCGCTGCAGGAGCAACGCTAGATGTTGTGAACACCTGGCAGCAAAGCTGATGACTACTCGATAGTTCAGTGTGCCATGCTTTACGGGTTAGAACCGGGACTTCAACAACGTTTTTAACGTCATGGAGCATATGAGATGTTTCAGAAGTTGAAGTTAATATTTCAAGCAAATGCCCGGATTGAGAGATATGAAGTCTCCAATAAGTTCTACAACTGCAAAATGGAGGAGAATAGTTTTGTCAGTGAACATATACTCGGAATGTCTGGGTACCACAACCACTTGACTCAGCTGGGAGTTAATCTTCCTGATGATAGTGTCATTGACAGAGTTCTTCAATCACTGCCACCAAGCTACAAGAGCTTCATGATGAACTATAATATGCAAGGGATGGATAATACTATTCCCGAGCTCTTCACAATGCTAAAGGCTGCGGAGGTAGAAATCAAGAAGGAGCATCAAGTGTTGATGGTCAACAAGACCACTAGTTTCAAGAAAAAGGGTAAAGGGAAGAAGGGGAACTTCAAGAAGAAGAGCAAATCAGTTGCTGCTCAAGTGAAGAAACCCAAGTATGGACCTAAGCCTAAGACTGAGTGCTTCTACTTCAAAGGGACTGGTCACTGGAAGCGGAACTGCCCCAAGTATTTGGCGGAGAAGATGGATGGCAAAGTGAAAGGTATATTTGATATACATGTTATTGATGTGTACCTTACTAATGCTCGAAGTAGTGCCTGGGTATTTGGTATTGGTTCAGTTGCTAACATTTGCAACTCGAAACAGGGGCTATGGATTAAGCGAAGATTGGCTAAGAACGAGGTGACCATGCGCGTGGGAAATGGTTCCAAAGTCGATGTGATCGCAATCGGCACGCTACCTCTACATCTACCTTCGGGATTAGTTTTAGACCTAAATAATTGTTATTTGGTGCCAGCGTTGAGCATGAACATTATATCTGGATTTTTTTTGATGCGAGAAGGTTATTCATTTAAATCAGAGAATAATGGTTGTTCTATTTATATGAGTAATATCTTTTATGGTCATGCACCCTTGATGAGTGGTCTATTTTTACTAAATCTTGATAGTAGTGATACACATGCTCATAGTATTGAAGCCAAAATATGCAGAGTTGGTAATGATAGTGCACCTTATTTGTGGCACTGCCGTTTGGGTCATATTGGTGTAAAGCGCATGAAGAAACTCCATTCTGATGGCTTCTGGAATCACTTGGTACTTGCGAACCATGCCTCATGGGCAAGATGACTAAAACTCTGTTTTCCAGAACAATGGAGCGAGCAACAGAGTTATTGGGAATCATACATACTGATGTATGTGGTCCAATGATCATTGAGGCTCGCAGCGGATATCATTATTTTCTCACCTTAACAGATGATTTGAGCAAATATGGGTATATCTACTTAATGAAACATAAGTCTGAAACATTTGAAAAGTCCAAAGAATTTCAGAGTGAAGTGGAAAATCATCGTAACAAGAAAATAAAGTTTCTACGATCTGATCATGGAGGAGAATATTTGAGTTACGAGTTTGGTCTTCATTTGAAACAATGCGAAATAGTTTCGCAACTCACACCACCCGGAACACCATAGCATAATGGTGTGTCCGAACATCATAATCGCACTTTACTATATATGGTACGATCTATGATGTCTCTCACTGATTTACCGCTATCTTTTTGGGGTTATGCTTTAGAGACGGCTGCATTCACGTTAAACAGGGCACCATATAAATCTGTTGAGATGACACCTTATGAACTGTGGTTTGGCAAGAAACCCAAGTTGTCATTTCTTAAAGTTTGGGGCTGCGATTGTTATGTGAAGAAAGTTCAACCTGATAAGCTCGAACCCAAATCGGAGAAATGTGTCTTCATAGAATACCCAAAGGAGACTGTTGGGTACACCTTCTATCACAGATCCGAAGGCAAGTTATTCGTTGCTAAGAATGGATCCTTTCTAGAGAAGGAGTTTCTCTCGAAAGAAGTGAGTGGGAGGAAAGTAGAACTTGATGAGGTAATTGTACCTGCTCCCTTATTGGAAAGTAGTTCATCACTGAAATCAGTTCCAGTGATTCCTACACTAGTAAGTGAGGAAGCTAATGATGATGATCATGAGACTTATGATCAAGTTACTACCAAACCTCGTAGGTCAACCAGAGTAAGATCCGCACCAGAGTGGTATGGTAATCCTGTTCTGGAGGTCATGTTACCTGACCATGACGAACCTACAAACTATGAGGAAGCGATGATGAGCCCAGATTCTGCAAAATGGCTTGAGGCCATGAAATCTGAGATGGGATCCATGTGTGAGAACAAAGTATGGACTTTGGTTCACTTGCCCGTTGATCGGCAGGCCATAGAGAATAAATGGATCTTCAAGAAGAAGACTGACGCTGACGATAATGTTACTGTCTACAAAGCTCGACTTGTTGCAAAAGGTTTTCAACAAGTTCAAGGAGTTGACTACGATGAGACCTTCTCACCCGTAGCGATGCTTAAGTCCATCCGAATCATGTTAGCAATTGCCGCATTTTATGATTATGAAATTTGGCAAATGGATGTCAAAACTGCATTCCTTAATGGATATCTTAAAGAAGAGTTGTATATGATGCAACCAGAAGGTTTTGTCGATCCAAAAGGTGCTAACAAAGTGTGCAAGCTCCAGCGATCCATTTATGGACTGGTGCAAGCCTCTCGGAGTTGGAATATATGCTTTCATAGTGTGATCAAAACATATGGTTTTATACAGACTTTCGGAGAAGCCTGTATTTACAAGAAAGTGAGTGGGAGCTCTATAACATTTATGATATTATATGTGGATGACATATTGCTGATCGGAAATGATACTGAATTTCTGAATAGCATAAAAGGATACTTGAATAAGAATTTTTCAATGAAACACCTCGGTGAAGCTGCTTATATATTGGGCATCAAGATCTATAGAGATAGATCAAGACGCTTAATTGGACTTTCACAAAGCACATACCTTGATAAAGTTTTGAAGAAGTTCAAAATGGATCAGGCAAAGAAAGGGTTCTTGCCTATGTTACAAGGTGTGAAGTTAAGTCAGACTCAATGCCCGACCACTTTAGAAGATAGAGAGAAAATGGAAGTCATTCCCTATGCTTCAGCCATAGGTTCTATCATGTATGCAATGTTGTGTACCATACTTGATGTGTGCCATGCTATTAGTTTAGCAGGGAGGTACCAAAGTAATCCAGGAGTGGATCACTGGACAGCGGTCAAGAACATCCTGAAATACCTAAAAAGGACTAAGGATATGTTTCTCGTATATGGAGGTGACAAAGATCTCGTCATAAACGGTTACGTCGGTGCAAGCTTTGACACTGATCCGGATGACTCTAAGTCACAAACCTGATACATGTTTTTATTAAATGGTGGAGCTGTCAGTTGGTGCAGTTCCAAGCAGAGCGTCGTGGCAGAATCTACGTGTGAAGCGGAGTACATAGCTTCTTCGGAAGCATCAAATGAAGGAGTCTGGATGAAGGAGTTCATATCCGATCTAGGTGTCATACCTAGTGCATCGGGTTGAATGAAAATATTTTGTGACAACACTGGTGCAATTTCCTTGGCAAAGGAATCCAGATTTCACAAAAGAACCAAGCACATCAAGAGACGCTTCAATTCCATCCGCGATCAACCCAAGGAGGGAGACATAGAGATTTGCAAGATACATACAGATCTGAATGTTGCAGATCCATTGACTAAGCCTCTCTCACGAGAAAAACATGATCAGCACCAAGACTCCATGGGTGTTAGAATCATTACAATGTAAGCTAGATTATTGACTCTAGTGCAAGTGGGAGACTGAAGGAAATATGCCCTAGAGGCAATAATAAAGTTGTTATTTATATTTCCTTATATCATGATAAATGTTTATTATTCATGCTAGAATTGTATTAACCGGAAACTTAATACATGTGTGAATACATAGACAAACAGAGTGTCACTAGTATGCCTCTACTAGACTAGCTCGTTGAATCAATGATGGTTATGTTTCCTAACCATATACATGAATTGTCATTTGATTAACGGGATCACATCATTAGAGAATGATGTGATTGACTTGACCCATCCATTAGGTTAGCACGATGATCGTTTAGTTTGTTGCTATTGCTTTCTCCATACCTTATACATGTTCCTATGACTATGAGATCATGCAACTCCCGAATACCGGAGGAACACTTAGTGTGCTATCAAACGTCACAATGTAACTGGGTGACTATAAAGATGCTCTACAGGTGTCTCCGATGGTGTTTGTTGAGTTGGCATAGATCGAGATTAGGATTTGTCACTCCGAGTATCGAAGAGGTATCTCTGGGCCCTCTCGGTAATGCACATCACTATAAGCCTTGCAAGCAATGTGACTAATGAGTTAGTTATGGGATGATGCATTACGGAACAAGTAAAGAGACTTGCTAGTAACGAGATTGAACTAGGTATTGAGATACCGATGATCGAATCTCGGGCAAGTAACATACCGATGACAAAGGGAACAACATATATTGTTATGCGGTTTGACCGATAAATATCTTCCTAGAAATGTGGGAGCCAATATGAACATCCAGGTTTCGCTATTGGTTATTGACCGGAGACGTGTCTCGGTCATGTCTACATAGTTCTCGAACCCATAGGGTCCGCACGCTTAACGTTCGATGACGATAGGTATTATGAGTTTATGTGTTTTGATGTACCGAAGATAGTTCGGAGTCTCGGATATGATCACGAACATGAAGAGGAGTCTCAAAATGGTCGAGACATAAAGATTAATATATTGGATGACTATATTCGGACACCGGATGAGTTCTGGGGGTCATCAGATAATTATCGGAGTGCTGGGGGGTTATCAGAACCCCCGGGGAAACTAATGGGCCACATGGGCCTTAGTGGAGAGAGAGAGAGGGCCGGCCAAGGCAGGGCCACATGCCCCCTCCCCTCTAGTCCAAATTAGACTAGGGAAGGGGGCGGCGCTCCCCTTTCCTTCTCTTCTCTCCCTCTCCTTCCTTCCCCTTCCTCCTCCTAGTAGGACTAGGAATGGGGAGTCCTACTCCTACTAGGAGGATGACTCCTCCTCTCCTGGCGCGCCCCAAGGGACGGCCGGCCTCCTCCCTTGCTCCTTTATATACGGGAGCAGGGGGCACCCTAGAATACACAAGTTGATCATTGATCCCTTAGCCGTGTGCGGTGCCCCCCTCCACCATAATCCACCTCGGTCATATCGTCATAGTGCTTAGGCGAAGCCCTGCGTTGGTAGCTTCATCTTCACCGTCATCACACCGTCGTGCTGACGAAGCTCTCCCTCTACACTCAGCTGGATCGAGTGTTCGTGCGACGTCACCAAGCCGAACGTGTGCAGATCGTGGAGGTGCCGTACTTACGGTACTAGGATCGGTCGGATCGTGAAGATGTACGACTACATCAACTGCGTTGTCATAACGCTTCCGCTTACGGTCTACGAGGGTACATGGACAACACTCTTCCCCTCTTGTTGCTATGCATCACCATGATAGATCTTGCGTGTGTGTAGGAATTTTTTTGAAATTACTGCATTCCCCAACAGCGCGCCTGCCGCCCTCGTTGATGATGATGCCGGGCTCGGCCTTGATGGTGAACACCGCCGGCGAGCCGGAGGAACGAGAAGTGGAGCGGGAGGAGGATTGAGAGGAGGAAGACGAGGAGGAGCCGAACCTCCTGGGCATCCATTGCCTGGCGCTTCGACGGGGGGGGGGGGGGGAGGGGGGGGGGGGGGCAGGGCCACCGCCGCGGCAGGGTATGCCAGCGGCGGGTCATTGCAGCCCTCGAGGTACTGGAGTACCTCGTGGAGGGTGCGGTCGGGGGCACCCCACCATAGGCGGGGGCTGTCGCTGTTCTTAGTGCCCCCCACCACCGGCGCCCCGTTGTTGGACGCCAGTCGCTGCGCCTGCCGGCGCTGGAAGTACGTCGCCCACGACGCGTGGTTGTCGGCGGCGTACTGGGGGAGAGCGTGATACGTCTCCGTCGTACCTACTTTTCCAAACACTTTTGCCCTTGTTTTGGACCCTAACTTGCATGATTTGAATGGAACTAACCCGGACTGACGCTGTTTTCAGCAGAATTGCCATGGTGTTATTTATGTACAGAAACAAAAGTTCTCGGAATGACCTGAAACAACACGGAGCGTCTTTTTGGAAATAATAAAAAATACTGGCAAAAGATCAAGACTAGGGGGCCCACACCCTAGCCACGAGGGTGGGGGCGCCTCCCTACCTCGTGGGCCCCCTGGAGCTCCTCCGACCTCAACTCCAACTCTATATATTCACTTTCGGGGAGAGAAAAAAATCAAGGAGAAGGATTCATTGCGTTTTACGATACGGAGCCGCCGCCAAGCCCTAAAACCTCTCGGGAGGGCTGATCTGGAGTCCGTTCGGGGCTCCGGAGAGGGGAATCCATCATCATCGTCATCATCAACCATCCTCCATCACCAATTTCATGATGCTCACCGCCGTGCGTGAGTAATTCCATCATAGGCTTGCTGGACGGTGGTGGGTTGGATGAGATTTATCATGTAATCGAGTTAGTTTTATTAGGGTTTGATCCCTAGTATCCACTATGTTCTGAGATTGATGTTGCTATGACTTTGCTATGCTTAATGCTTGTCACTAGGGCCCGAGTGCCATGATTTCAGATCTGAACCTATTATGTTTTCATCAATATATGGGAGTTCTTGATCCTATCTTGCAAGTCTATAGTCACCTACTATGTGTTATGATCCGGCAACCCCGAAGTGACAATAATCGGGACCACTCCCGGTGATGACCGTAGTTTGAGGAGTTCATGTATTCACTATGTGTTAATGCTTTGGTCCGGTACTCTATTACAAGGAGGCCTTAATATCCCTTAGTTTCCGCTAGGACCCCGCTGCCACGGGAGGGTAGGACAAAAGATGTCATGCAAGTTCTTTTCCATAAGCACGTATGACTATATTCGGAATACATGCCTACATTACATTGATGAATTGGAGCTAGTTCTGTGTCACCCTAGGTTATGACTGTTACATGATGAACCACATACGGCATAATTCTCTATCACCTATCCATTGCCTACGAGCTTTCCATATATTGTTCTTCGCTTATTTACTTTTTTGTTGCTATTGTTACAATCACTACAAAATACCAAAAACATTACTTTTTCCACCGTTACCTTTTCCTACCGTTACCACTACTATCATATTACTTTGCTACTAAATACTTTGCTGCAGATATTAAGTTTCCAGGTGTGGTTGAATTGACAACTCAACTGCTAATACTTGAGAATATTCTTTGGCTCCACTTGTGTCAAATCAATAAATTTGGGTTGAATACTCTACCCTCGAAAACTGTTGCGATCCCCTATACTTGTGGGTTATCAAGACTATTTTCTGGCACCGTTGCCGGGGAGCATAGCTCTATTCTTTGAGTCACTTGGGATTTATACCTGCTTATCATTATGAAGAACTTAAAAGATCCAAGAACCAAGATTTATCCCTCAACTACGAGGGGAGGTAAGGAACTGCCATCTAGCTCTGCACTTGATTCACCTTCTATTTTGAGTAAGCTTGCGACACCTAAACCCGCTTCTGCTATTCATTCTGATATGTCGCATGTTATTGATGATGCCACTTCTGCTTTGCATGATACTTATGATGAAACTACTTCTATGCTTGATACTACTATGCCACTTGGTGAATTTCTTGATGAACAACTTGCTAGGGTTAGAGAGAATGAAATTATTGAAACTGATAATATTGATGAAAGTGATGATGAAGACTCTCCCCCTAATAAATATGAATTGCCTATTGTTCCTAAGGGTTATGTTATGGATGAAGAAGCTACTAGAGCTATTTTAGCTTGCAATGATAGATATGATCTAAAGAGGTTATTAGCTAAATGGAAGCAGCAATCCCTTAATGCTAGAATGAAACCTGACCCTGCTTTTGCTACTTCACCTATCTGTGTTACTGATAAGGATTATGAATTCTCTGTTGATCCTGATATATTTACTTTGGTTGCATCCAATCCTTTTTATGGCTATGAATCTAAAACTGTTGTGGCACATCTTACTAAATTAAATGATATAGCCACCCTGTTCACTAATGATGAGAGAACTTGCTACTTTTATATCCTTAAAATATTTCCGTTTCATTAAAGGGTGATGCTAAGATATGGTTTAATTCTCTTGACCCTGGTTGTGTGCGTAGTCCCTGGGATATGATTTATTACTTCTCTACTAAATATTTCCTTGCTCATAAGAAACAAGATGCTTTAAGGGATATATATAATTTTGTGCAAATTGAAGAAGAGAGTCTCCCACAAGCTTGGGGGAGGCTTCTCCAATTACTTAATGCTTTGCCTGATCATCCTCTTAAGAAAAACGAAAAACGAAATACTTGATATCTTTTATAATGGACTAACCGATGCTTCCAGAGATTACCTAGATAGTTGTGCTGGTTCTGTTTTCAGGGAAAGAACACCAGATGAAGTTGAAATTCTATTGAATAATATGTTTACTAATGAAAATAATTGGACACTTCCTGAGCCTATTCCTAAACCAACTCCGAAGAAGAGAGGTGTTCTATGTCTCAGTCCTGAAGATATGCAAGAGGCAAAGAAACCCATGAAAGAAAAGGGTATTAAAGTTGAAGATGTTAAGAATTTACCTCCTATTGAAGAAATACATGGTCTTAATTTACCGCCTGTTGAAATGCATAATTTTAATCCATCTCCTACCGAGGAAACACATGGTCTTGATAACCCGACACGGGTAGTAAAGGTAAATTCTCTCTATAGATATGATAAAGCTGAAATCCCATTTACTAAGTTTGCTAGCCCATGCTTAGATTAGTTTGATAAATTTATGGTTAAGCAAGAAGACTTCAATGCTTATTTTGGTAGAGAATTAAAACGCAGTGCTGATATGCTTGAACACTTGGGTGATTATATGGCTAATGTCAAAGGTGAACTTAAACTTATTAGTAAACATGCTTCTATGGTTACCACTCAAGTAGAACAAGTACTTAAAGCTCAAAATGATTTGCTCAATGAATTGAATAGTAAGAATAATTATTTTGCTATTAGAGTGGCTACTAGACTGGTAAAATGACTCAGGAACCTTTGTATCCTGAAGTCCACCCTAAGAGAATTGAGCAAGATTCTCAGAGAAATAATATAGATGCACCTAGTACTTCTAAAAGGAAGAAAAAGAAGAATGATATGACTTCGCATGCTTCTAGTGAACCTATTACTGAAACACCTGAGAATCCAAATGATATTTCTATTTCGGATGCTGAAACACAATCTGGTAATGAACCTAAAACTAGTGATAATGTTAATGATAATGTTCATGTTGATGCTCAACCTAGCAATGATAACGATATAGAAATTGAACCTGCTGTTGATCTTGATAACCCACAATCAAAGAAACAACGTTATGATAAGAGAGACTTTGTTGCTAGGAAACATGGTAAAGAAAGAGAACCATGGGTTCAGAAACCTATGCCTTTTCCTCCCAAACCATCCAAGAAAAAGGATGATGTGGATTTTGAGCGCTTTGCTGAAATGATTAGACCTATCTTTTTGCGTATGCGATTAACTGATGTGCTTAAAATGAATCCTTATGCTAAGTACATGAAAGAAATTGTTACTAATAAAAGAAAGATACCGGAAGTTGAAATTTCCACCATGCTTGCTAATTATACTTTTAAGGGTGGAATACCAAAGAAACTTGGAGATCTAGGAGTACCCACTATACCATGCTCCATTAAAACAAACTATGTTAAAACTGCTTTATGTGATCTTGGAGCCGGTGTTAGTGTCATGCCTCTCTCTTTATATCATAGACTTGATTTGAATAAGTTGACACCTATTGAAATATCTTTGCAAATGGCCGATAAATCAACTGCTATACCTGTCGGTATTTGTGAGGATGTGCCTGTTGTGGTTGCAAGCGTTACTATTTTAACGGACTTTGTTATTCTTGATATTCCCGAGGACGATAGTATGTCTATTATTTTTGGAAGACCCTTTTTGAATACTGCAGGGGATGTTATTGATTGCAACAAAGGCAATGTCACTTTTCATGTTAATGGTAATGAGCATACGATACACTTTCCGAGGAGACAACCTCAAGTCCACAGTATCAATTCTATTGGAAAAATTCCGTCGATTATCTTTGGAGGTTTTGAATTTCCTCTTCCTACTGTCAAGAAGAAATATGATATTCTTATTGTTGGGGATGTGCATATCCCCGTTGAGGTAACCTAGTGTTATTCGAGAATTCTCCGGTTCCATGTTATTCGGAATGAGTTTGTTAACAAGACTTGATCAACCTTGTTAATGGATTCCTTTTGATGATCATGAGATGGATGAATTTAGTAAAGGACAACTCTCTGTACCCTCCTTTAATTTCTGTTATTTATATTAAGTAAAATAAAAATAGTATTTTCTGTCTGTTATCTGAATTATCCGTGCAATATGAAAACACCCCAAAAATAAAAGTTCTCCAAATGCCCTGAAATTTAAATATGATTTTTTCTAGAATATTTGAGAATATTTGGCACTGAGAACACAGCAGGGGGCATCCACCTGGCCACGAGGATGGAGGACGTGCCCTACCCCCTGGGCGCGCCCCTGCCTCATGGGCCCACGGTGGCCCTCCTCCACTTATTCCTGCACCCATACACTCCTTCTTCCTCCCACAAACACCATTATCCAGCTCAAACCCGAGTCCAAGATCATTTTGCTGTCATTTTCGATCTCCTTGCTCAAAGCACCTCTCACAAAACTGCTTGGGGGGATTGATCCTTGGTATGTGACTCCTCCATTGGTCCAATTAGTTTTTGTTCTAGTGCTTTATTCATTGCAAATTTGTGCTGCCTAGGTGACCCTGTTCTTGAGCTTGCATGTCAAATTTATATGGTTCCAAGTAGTTTTGATGCATGATATAGGCTCTAGGCACTTGTAGGAGTAGTTGCTATCAATTTTGTTGAGCTTGGTTCACTTTTATTTTGAAGTTACTAAAAATTTCAGAAATTTTTCAGAGGAAGAAATATGTTTAGGAAAATGTACCAAGGTGGTTCTTCAAGGAAACAAGCACCCATGATTGCAATGCGTGATGCTAATGATGAGCCACCAAGGGACGCTCCAGTGCGGCCTTGTGAATGGCCTTCAGAGGACTTCATGGATCGAGCGGGGATTAAGGAAGAATTTAACGCATATTTGCGGAACACTGATCTTGTCAGCTTCGAGGAAGAAAAATGCCATCAGTACCACTATCTCACTAGTTCCTTTGTGAGGAGGTTTGAATTTTCATCTTCATGTAATTCTCAAACTGTCTTGTTTGATCTTTATGAAAATTCTTACACTATGGACTTAGAGGACTTTACCACTGCTTGCAAACTTCCACAATAGGGTAGCACTAGTGAACCTCGCAAATCTGAATTTAGAGATTTTCTTGGTAGTATAACTGTGGGGGAATCTAGAGATATAGCACAAGTTACCATAGGGAGCATTCATTTTCTTGCTATACATTATTTTGCTCTCTTCATAGGTAGATGCATTAACGGTAAAGATAAAGCATGTCACATGTGTGTCCCTGACCTCAGTATTCTTAGGAGTGCTGTGTTAGGAGACAAATCTTATAATTTGGGAGCCATTGTTGCACGTAGGTTGCATCTTAATAGATTTAATGGAGATATTTTTGGTGGAATTTATGCAACCCGCATAGCTAATTTCCTTGGCATAACCATATGTGAGGATGATATTGAGTTGCCCCCTGCTTATTTGGATTATGAGGCTATGGTTCGTCATCACACTACTAGGAAAAGGGCTATAGACAATATGGACATTACTGACGCACCATGTATGTGGTGCGCCACTTCTATATAGCAGTGGCGCACCAGATACAGGTGCGCCATTAGTGTCCTCATTACTAAAGGCGCACCACACACACGGTGCACCATTACTAGCAATTTTTTTTCCAAAACTATTAATGGCGCACCAGCGCACAGTGCGCCATTAATAGTTCTAACCAGTAATGGCGCACCGCACACACGGTGCGCCATTACTAACAATTCTTTTTGTTTTGCAAAACTAGTAAAGATATTTTCAAATTATTAGATGCAACTAAAAATACAAAAAATATATTTTCAAATAACAAATTTGATGATATTTTTTCATATTCATAAATATTTTCAAATAAAAAATTTGATGATATTTTTCCATATTCATAAATATTTTCAAATAACAAATTTGTGAATATTCATAAATATTCATAAAAATCAAAAAAAAAGTTAGTAATGGCGCACCAGGGGAAGGTGCGCCATTGCTATCACCGTGTTTATGGCGCACCCCTAGATGGTGCGCCATTGCTAACCTTCCCCCTCTGTATGTATGTGTGTGTTGTCCATCTCGCCAACTGTTCGTCCTTCTCCCATCCCCTCGCCTCTTGCCACCGCCGCCGATCACCTTCCAACACCGCACCGCCGCCCGCACCCACCGGTGACCTCACTCACGGGCTCCGCCGCCTCCACCCACCCCTCCCTCGCCTTCGCCGCACCCACCCACCCCCTCCCTCGCCTTCGCCGCACCCACCCACCCCTTCCTCGCCTTCGCCGCACCCACCCACCCCCTCCCCCACCCACCGGCGACCTCGCTCCCGAGCGAGCCGCGGAAGCAGGGCGCGACGGCGCTCGACCCCTCCACCCCTCCACCTCTTCTTCCTCGGGGAAGTAGAGCCGAAGCGGAAGCAGAGCCAAACTCGCCGCTGTAGACGTGCTCGCCCACCGCCCCCAGTAGACGTGCTCGTCGGGGCCTCTCCTCCGACGTCACCGGTGAGCCACCACGCCCTGCCCTCTCCCTCTCCGCTCCTTCCTCCTTGCCCTCTCCCTCTCTGCTCGATCCCCTCTCTTCTCTGTCTCCACCTTCTGTTCTTGCCTGTGAGGCGTCTGATTAAATGTCAATTCAAACGATTGATGCAGCCGTGCCACCGGAGCACCACGACCGCGTCTCTGCTCCGCCGCCGTCTATGACCCCGTCTACGACCGCATCCATCGAGGTGAGTTCTTCCATGGATCATTTTTGTTTCTTCAGTGAACTGGTTATGGATACACTTCGTATAAATGAAAAATGCAGCAGTTCTTTCCAGTAGTGAGCTGATGATCCTGTGTTTCTGTTAGGCATTTGGTAGAAATGCAAAACGTAGTGGGTTAGAGCTGGTGATGGTATTTGTAGTTGTGCTGTTCTGAGTTTTGGCCAAGGAGCATGAAAAGGAATTTGTCTCGTGTGCCGAGCATCTAAGTTCTGAACTGCATCTGTACCCCAAGTGCTCCTTTTATGATTTTGAACATCTAGAGGTTGCTTGGGCGATTGCTAGCTCTGTGCACTGATGTGCCTTTCCGCAACCTTGTATTATCTACAGAATTGCAAAACTGGAGCATATGCTACCCTTGTATTACCTATGGACTGTACTTTTTGTGATCTCCTACTCCTGAATCTTACTACTACAAGCACAAGAAGTATAAACAAGACTAGAATTTACTCTGAATTTTGACAGTAAGAAGAAGAATGAAAATGCAAGGAGTAAATAAGAATAAGAATAAGAATTTTTCTTATGATATGATGATGAGACAACTGCCAAGAATACAGGACTATTTTACTCTGCCTAAGAATATGCATGTCTTGTTTTCTGGCTATGGATATTGTATAGTACTGCATATCTTGTTTTTTTGTAATATAATGCTTACCAAAGGTTTCAATATTTTGCTATATTTTGTTATGGATATGGACTTTGGGAGTTTGTTTACCTGGCACCATTCAGTCAAGTAGCCATTCATGTGAACTTTTATTTTGTCCATATGAAAGCAAAGGACCATATGGTCTGTGGCCTTTTCATCCATCATTTACACTGTGAATCCAACACCAGTGGTGCTGCTTTATTTCTGTGATCACATTGTGGTGCCTGGCACATTTGCCCCATCACTTCGTTACCCCTTTCTCCTGAAATGTTGATTAATTTCTGTTTCGGTTGAGATTGGGGCACTCCTAGGTCAGGAAAATTAGCAAAGGTCATGCCCAATTTTCTTGACTTAGAAGGTGCCCGATTCTCAACTGAAACAAAAATTAATCAGCATGTATATTGACATCAACCAATAGTAGTGATCTAGTGCTTTAGTGGTTGGATTACTTTAGTATTTTTTCACACACTCAGACACCCTTGCTTGCCATGTGTGTGAGAGAGATAGTGAGAGGAGACAAGAAGAAGGGGGTTAGGAAGATGCTGCCTGCTCATCAAAGCTAACCATCTCCCCCTTTTCACCCCTTTTCCTTTGTCTTTTGTGGGTTGCAAGGAAGCTACTGGGTCCATCCCAAAACACCTAGCAACAACACACTAACAGGTTCCATCCCAAAACACCTAGGCAATATCACAAACTTCTATTTGGATGGACCTGCTAACCCTTGACCATAAATACTTGAGATGGATGTAGCAGGCTTAAAGAAAGAAATGTTTTTAGGCCAACTCCACTGGGCCTGGCTGAAAATGCACAAGTCATCGGATGCAAGAGATGATGTATTTTTGAATTATGAACGTAGGAAATGTCGTCACCGGACGACGAAAGTCTCCCGGGGGAGTACGGCTGGTGCCACGACGATCGAGGTCTGTGCGACAGGCCTCACCTGCACGATGATCGGCGCTTCAGCATTAAGCTCGAGGAGACCTTCGAAGTTGAAACGGTACACAACGACGACAAGTGTTTTGTTCATAATTAAGCATGACTTCAACTATTTCAACGTGTAATTTTCATCTTTTACAATTCGAGTATAGCTTATGCCATGCCATGAAAGACGCTATGTCTTGGAGAGGATGGATTTTTAAGACCATGAAAGTTATTATGAAACAAAGAAAATTCACCTAAGGACTCATCATGATGTGGATTTTGAAGTAAATCTGTATAATTCTGGGAGCGTAACCCATTTTGGTTGCAAAAATTGGGAAGCATTCTGCAAGATGTATGGTTTTGATGAGGGTATGCTTGTCACCATGGATCTTGGTGATCCTGACATCGACCAAGGAAATATGGACATTTGGGTCCTTGTTGATACGCCTCCAGTTCTACCGCTATGTGAGTTTCTCAAACATAGTTAATTATTAACTAATTTATATTGTTCATTTCAAAATAGTTGACAACTTATTTCCATTGACAGCTTATTTTCATTCTTCAAAGAATGTGCGAGAGATGGTAGACAAAACCCACTACACCGATGGCTCCGAATTAACTTACAAGGAGAAAAATCATCTGGTCGGATTTTGTACTGACATTGAGAATTACAATATCTACAATCAAACTCCTCAACATTATGGTCAATACGTGACACTAGTGCATGTGTTCAACTACGGTAACTACCATGGAGATACCCTGGTAAGATTTTTTACTATTACGACATCTGTGCATCTTTTGCATACTTCTAAAACTAGTACATCATTGCTAACTATGAAGTTATTACTAGGTTTTTCAACAGATAATCCCAGAGAATTATGTGCCTCATTTGATGTATCAGAAAGGTAGCCTTAATGTTTTGAACATACAACCAGGTCATCCTACGAATCTCAACTGCCCATACCAGATTTCTAAAAGAAGTGGAGACATGCAAATCAAAGGATGGAAAGAATGTATGGACAGTCGTAAGGAGGTTCTTGGAAGTAAAAGGAAGCGAAGCGCAAGAATTGGAGACATGATGATCTCCATTCTCCATAATGGAGAGTCAGGGTCTATTTTGTTTTATGTTATTTTACCTTAAAGAGGGTATTTAGGTCCTACCTAATACTGATGATCATGTGCTAAGAACAATTAAGTAGGGTTGGTTTGATGACTATGAGGATGATGATCGTATGACTTGTTATTAATAACGAGTAGAAGTTGTATGATGATGATTAGTAGGACTTGTTATTAATAACGAGTAGAAGTTGTATGATGATGATTAGTATGACTTGTTATTAATAACGAGTAGAAGTTGTATGATGATGATTTCGCTACTCGTGGTCTCGAGACTTGTAATGTTCTAACTTTGTTCGGTCTTTTGAATTCGGAGACTAATATGATGAATTGTATTCAGAGACTAATCTTCTATTGTATTTGATGAATCTGCTGTTTATATGTTGTGTTGTCTATATTCTGTGCAGTAATATATTTTGCAACCTATGCAAATATCAGATAATAAAAAAAATTCCTAATATTCATACTAGTGGCGCACCAAACATCACATTAGTGGCGCACTGCTATAAAAAATACTACTGGCGCATTATATGTTAGTGCGCCATTAGTAACCCAGAGCACAAGGTAAATATGGCCCCCTAAGAGGCATACTAATGGCGCACCGTGTGACTTACTAATGACGCACTGTCTGGTGCGCCACTATAGTATGGTATACTAATGGCGCACCAGGGGTGCGCCATTAGTATATGTTACTAGTGGCATGATGATAGTGGTGCACCTGTAGTGCGCCATTAATGGCCAAAACAGGTGCATCACTAATAAGCCTTTTCCTACTAGTGTCAGTTTGTTGAGAGGAACAATCAATTCCTCCAGTACCGACTAATCTTTGACAGACGACGCACCTATCAGGTCGCTCTCCCTGCTTCTACTTTCTTTGACTTTCAGGCAAAAGGGAGATATTTTATAACCAGAGAGGAGGCGGAAGAGTATAAGCGGAGAGCTGAGATAGCTCGCCTCCAAGCTGCAGCCCATGATGCAATGACTGCTGCATCTCAGTACGACCCCAACTACAACTTTGGATATCCGTCAGGTCATCCGTGGCATTAGACCAACTTAGGCCAAAAGTTTAAGCTTGCGGGAGTATGTATTTCTCACCGACATTACATTTATGTTCACACACTCATTGGTAGATGTCGGTGCTCATACTTTTTCATTGTAATATCCATGCTAGTTTATTTTCTCTTTTTATGCTTTCTTCTTGTGTGTTTAATAAACCTTAAAAAAACCAAAAAAATTAGTTGTAGCTTTTAGCTAGTTTTAATTTTCATGCTTGTAGTAGTAATTCAAAAGAAAAATCCAAAAAGATTTCCTATTCTTCTTTTTGCTTGTTGGAAGCTTTCCCGTGTAAATAGTTTTATTTCTTTTCTTTTCTTTGGGGGTCGATAGGAGAAGATCATAATTAAATTGTTGAAGTGGCTCTTATATGCATTATTGTTGATCTGACAAAAGAGCCCATATTGCCTTGTCTTCTCCTGTTTATTGAATGCTTGCAGATTCCAACTTAGTCCAATGCACGTGCACTATTATTATTATCCACATCGTTCGGTCATGCAAGTGAAAGGCAATTATGACGATATATGATGGACCGACTGAGATGAGAAAAGATGGTATGAACTTGACCTCTCTTGTTTTTGTAAATATGACTAGTTCATCGTTCCTAATTCAGCCTATTATGAATAAACATGTTTGCAATGACAACTAGAGATCATAGTTTCTTATGCCATGCTTAATTAGCTAGGAGCTTATAATGGTTTACCTTGCATGCCAACATGCTATTAAAATGGTTATGATGTGGTATGATAGGGTGGTATCCTCTTTTGAACGGTTTGAGTGGCTTGACTTGGCACATGTTCACGCATGTAGTTGAAACAAAATCAACATAACCTTTACGATATTTATGTTCATGGTGCATTATATCCTACTCATGCTTGCATTCGGTGTTGATTAATTTTAATGCATGTTCATGACTGTTGTCGCTCTCTAGCTGGTCGCTTCCCAGTCTTTTTCTAGCCTTCACCTGTACTAAACGGGAATACTGCTTGTGCATCCAACTCCATAAACCCCAAAGTTATTCCATATGAGTCCATCATACCTACCTATATACGGTATCTACCTGCCGTTCTAAGTAAATTTGTATGTGCCAAACTCTAAACCTTCAAATAAATATCCTGTTTTGTATGCTTGAATAGCTCATGTATCAACTAGGGCTGTCCGTATCTTCCATGTTAGGCGGGTTATTCTCAAGAGGAGTGGACTCCGCTCCTCACTCGTGAGAAAATGGCTGGTCACCGAGATGCCCAGTACCATGCTTTATGCAAACTAAATCAAAATAATTGCAAACAAAACGCCCCCTGGGACTCTTGTTAGTTGGAGGCACTCGTTGTTTCGAGCAAGCCATGGATTGATGTTGTTGGTGGAGGGGGAGTATAAACTTTGTCATTCTGTTTGGGAACCGCCTATAATGTGTGTAGCATGGAAGATATCGCCATCTCTTGGTTGTTATGTTGACAATGAAAGTATACCGCTCAAAATATTATTCATCTCTATTTCAAAACCGAGCTCTGGCACCTCTACAAATCTCTGCTTCCCTCTGCGAAGGGCCTATCTATTTATTTTTATGTTGAGTCATCATCCTCTTATTAAAAAGCACCAGTTGGAGAACACCGCTGTTATTTGCATTCATTATTGTTAGTTTACATTGAGTATGACTTGACTGGATCTCTTTTATCATGAATTACAATGTCTAGTCAGTCCTTGATCTTTAAAGGTGCTCTGCATTTATGTTTTGCGGTCTCAGAAAGGGCTAGCGAGATACCATCTTATTATATCATATTAGGATTGTTTTGAGAAAGTGTTGTCATCCGAGATTTATTATTATTGCTCGCTAGTTGATTATGCCATTAATATGCGTAAACATGAGACCTAAATGTTATCATGAATATGATTAGTTCATAATCTTTGCTGAAAAATTGAATGCTGGCTTTACATATTTACAATAATAAGAGCAAATAGAGTTTGTAAAAGTTTTTCTTTATCACTTTCAGTTTGTCAATTGAATTGCTTGAGGACAAGCAAAGGTTTAAGCTTGGGGGAGTTGATACGTCTCCGCCGTATCTACTTTTCCAAACACTTTTACCCTTGTTTTGGACTCTGACTTTCATGATTTGAAAGGAACTAACCCGGACTGACGCTGTTTTCAGCAGAATTGCCATGGTGTTATTTATGTGCAGAAACAAAAGTTCTCGGAATGACCTGAAACTCCATGGAGCGTCTTTTTGGAAATAATAAAAAATACTGGCAAAAGATTAAGACCAGGGGGCCCACACCCTAGCCACGAGGGTGGTGGCGCGCCCCCCTACCTCGTGGGCCCCCTGGAGCTCCTCCGACCTCAACTCCAACTCTATATATTCACTTTTGGGGAGAAAAAAATCATGGAGAAGGATTCATCGCGTTTTACGGTAAGGAGCCGCCGCCAAGCCCTAAAACCTGTCGAGAGGGCTGATCTGGAGTCCGTTCGGGGCTCCAGAGAGGGAAATCTGTCGCCATCGTCATCATCAACCATCCTCCATCATCAATTTCATGATGCTCACCGCCGTGCGTGAGTAATTCCATCGTAGGCTTGCTGGACGGTGATGGGTTGGATGAGATTTATCATGTAATCGAGTTAGTTTTGTTAGGGTTTGATCCCTAGTATCCACTATGTTCTGAGATTGATGTTGTTATGACTTTGCTATGCTTAATGCTTGTCACTAGGGCCCGAGTGCCATGATTTCAGATCCGAACCTATTATGTTTTCGTCAATATATGAGAGTTCTTGATCCTATCTTGCAAGTCTATAGTCACCTACTATGTGTTATGATCCGGCAACCCCGAAGTGACAATAATCAAGACCACTCCCGGTGATGACCGTAGTTTGAGGAGTTCATGTATTCACTATGTGTTAATGCTTTGGTCCGGTACTCTATTAAAAGGAGGCCTTAATATTCCTTAGTTTCCGCTAGGACCCCACTGCCACGGGAGGGTAGGACAAAAGATGTCATGCAAGTTCTTTTTCATAAGCACGTATGATTATATTCGGAATACATGCCTACATTACATTGATGAATTGGAGCTAGTTCTGTGTCACCCTAGGTTATGACTGTTACATGACGAACCACATCCGGCATAATTCTCTATCACCGATCCATTGCCTATGAGCTTTCCATATATTGTTCTTCGCTTATTTACTTTTCCGTTGCTATTGTTACAATCACTACAAAATACCAAAAACATTACTTTCGCCACCGTTACCTTTTGCCACCGTTACCACTACTATCATATTAGTTTGCTACTAAATACTTTGCTGCAGATATTAAGTTTCCAGGTGTGGTTGAATTGACAACTCAGCTGCTAATACTTGAGAATATTCTTTGGCCCCCCTTATGTCGAATCAATAAATTTGGGTTGAATACTCTATCCTCGAAAACTGTTGCGATCCCCTATACTTGTGGGTTATCAGGGCGTGCCGCTCCTCCGTTAGGGACGCCCGCACACGGTTTACCTCGACTGCGAAGATGGCGGGGCGCGCGTCGACGTCGGGCACCGGGGGGATGGAGACGCCCCCTTGCTGAGCCTCCACCCCGTCGGCCCAGCGCGCATGTCCGGTGGCGCCGAGATGTTCACCTCGAAGAAGAGGTATGCCTCCCACTCGTGGAGCGAGCGGCGGCTGAAGCCGTTGGCCGCCGCCGCGTCAGCGGGAAAGCGCTCGGTCATCGGTTTGGGCTTGGGCAGAGAGGGAAGGGGAGGAACGTCGGCGGACGGGGAGAGAGGCAGAGCTCGGCGGCGGCTGGTGTGGCCAGATGTGAAGGGGAGGCGCTGGTTTTATATCCCCGTGCCATGTGTACGCGTGCCGGGAGTGGAGACGTCGCCGCGCCGTCCTTGACGCGCCGCCCGTGAGGAATCAATGGCAAGGTTGCCGCCAGTCAGCCTTGCCATTGATTCCCTGCGGGAAATCAAGGCGTTCTGAGGGAAGACGAGGTGCTGTCGCTGACTCAGCAAGCCCGCGGCTCTTTCGCGCCAAAATCGCTCGCCCTGGCGCCCCCAGCGCGCCGGGTTCGGTCTGGGTCCGCTGACGTCAGTTTCGACCCAAATCGACGAAAAACGACCTTATAAAAACGCGACTGGGCCGATTTTTGGATGCCGGCGCTGAAAAATCATTTGGAAAGAGTCTGCTGGAAATGCGGCTGGAGATGCTCTAAATATTGTCACTTGCAGGAAGCCACGAAGAAAAGTGCAGTATCTTGTTCCGGCTTAGCAATGCAGCCAGCTAACTCAAGCATGCTACTTGCTGCCAAGGCTAGAGACTCAACTCAGATGCTATTTAGCGCCTTAAGCGTCAGATATAGGCAATTTTGCTACCTGGCGCACACCCTCCCGCACTTTGTGACAAATAGGGCGGCCCATGTTGATTTATTTCCCCACAGTTTTCTGCGAGGTTTTGTGCGAGTTTTTCTTACAATTTTTCCTGGCATGGGTTTTACTCAGTTTTTGTTTTCCATTTATTTTTGTCTTTTCCCTTTTCTTTTTCTTTATTTTCCAAATGTGTGAATTTTTTTCAATTTTGAATTTTTTTGACGTTCGTGAACTTTTTCAAAATTTTATGATCTTTTTCAAATTTATGAACTCGAATTATTTTTTTGAACTTTTTCCATATTATGAACATTTTCAAGTTCATGATTTTTTTCCAAAGATCTCAAACTTCTTCTTAAATTTCATGCACTTTTTTCTAAATTCATGAAAAAAATTCATATGCATGAAATTTTAGACAGTGATTTTTTTAAATCCAAGAACTTTTCAATTTTTATGGATTTTTAAATTCCATGAACTTTTTCAAGGTTCACATTTTTTCCAAATTTTTGTGCTTTCAAATTCTTGAATTTTTTTTCTCAAATTCCAGAACATTTATCACTTTTATGAACTTATAAAAGTTTGCATTCTTTTCAAAAAAGTTGAACTCTTCAGATTTACATTTATTAAATTTTATGAACTTTAAAAGTTAACAGTCAACTGGTCAGCCAGTCAATCGGTCAACCAATCAAATGGTCAACCAGCCAACCGGCGAGATTTTTGTTGAGGGGCGAGATGTGAGCAAGCGTCTCGTTCGATCGAGCGAAGATTTAATGGGCCAGCCCGCTAGGCTTGCCTTCGAGCGCCAATAGGTTCAACTGACGCTGAGAGCGTCGTTTAGGAGCACTCAAGACTCAATGCGCTTTAAGGATTATCATTAGGGTCCGTATTTCAGGATGGGCTTCCATTGCTCCCAAGTGTCAAATGTTAGATGGGCTTTAGGTCTATATAACAAATAGTTCTTGCATAAATCTCGGAAGGCCATGTAGGGGTTCCATGACGTGACACGGAGGAAAGTTCTGTACCACCTCGAAAATGGAGGAGAGTTAAGATCAAACATATAGAAAATTATCTCCCAAATATGAGAAGAGCCCTGGTAGATGTACGTGTGCTTCTCTGTCGCCCGTGTCGTGTTACGTGAACGGCTTTCATTATTCTGTATCATAGTGCACATTTTATCCAAGATCAAACCTTTCACAATTGACCAAGTCTATCAAATAACGACATAAATAACATCCAATAAATATATATGGAAATAGATCTAAATATATATATATATATATGGAAATATGTCTCATGATCTATCTACTTACATTTATTTCATATTGTAGATGTAGATATTTTGGCTATAAGTTTAGTCAATGTTCAGAAAGTTGATTTACAGAAAATAGTACTCCCTCCGTAAAGAAATATAAGAGCGTTTAAATCACTAAAGTAGTGATCTAAATGCTTTTATATTTCTTTACAGAGGGAGTAGACACTATGGCTCCAGTAGGGGAACAACGATAGCAGTACGTCGACTCGTTCTGACGGTAGTAGTGGTCATGCTGTGGTCTCATAATCATGATATAATTTATTATTATGTTTGAGATGCCTTGTACTTCTGGCGAACTTTTATAATAGATCTAACCATTTTTGCAAAAAAGAAAAGAAATAGATGAAGTACCATATAGATCAGATTTGGGAGTAGGCAAAACATGCCCAAGCCAGAAATTTAAACGCATGGCACATCTCATAAAATCAAAATTTATATTTAAACTACCCTTTTAAGAAACACAACCAGGAAGAGCTAAACCGAAGCATAACACTAAAAATGTTATATGCCGAGTGTATTTCGCCAGGCACTCCGCAAACGAGCCCTTTATCGAGTGTAGCGGTGACGACACTTTGCAAGAAAATGACACTCGAGAAATAGGTGCTTTGCGAAGTATTATGTTCGGCAAACCAGGGTCTTTATTCAAGCTGGCAGTGGGGATTATCTAGAAGGGTATTAGATTCCCATCCCCATCCCCATACTCGCCTATGGGGATAAAGAGCTTCTCATCCCCATCTTGCGCGTTGGGTAAGGTATTTGACCCACCAACTTTCCCATAGGCATTAAAGTTGGCACATCTCTGTCCCTTAATAGTGTAATTACCCATGGGGACACAGGTAACAGTTAACCATTGCTAGATAGAGTCTTTACTGGTGTTTTTTAATAGGACACTTGACAAATAATTAAAAAGCAATAAAATGCATGTATATATTCGGATTTTCAAGGGCAGACCTCCAGGAATGACAAAATTGAATATTATTCGATAGAATAGGATAAATAGGGATGCAATTCATGTCTTCATATTAGCAAATGGTTCAATTTCTTTTCATTAGTAACACAATGTAATGTGTTCCATGTGGGAAAATTAGCCATGTCCTATATTAAAAGTTCTTGCTTTGTTTAAGCAATTAAGTGCATTTTTAGGTATTTAACGGATATAATTTCAATTTAAAACACTCCCTCCGTAAAGTAATATAAGACTTTCTAGATCACTAAAACGGGTTGAAAAAAAATCCTATTTGTGTTCTTGAATATGTTTTTAGGCCTTATACAAGAAAAGAAGATGAGTTCTGAATATTCTAGTGTCAAGACTCGACCCTGACCATGGAACTTATTATATTTTTAATTTTGAAAAATACAAGCGAAGTCTGGAAAACATTAAACCTCGTGTGGTCTCATGATATATGTTGTGGTAAAACTTTGAGAAGGTTCTCAAAATTTGTGACGTGCACTGCTTGGAAACTGAAGCATCTCCGAGTAAGAATCATGGTTCCGAGAGAAAACATGTCGGATTTAAAGGCAAAGTGTCAGTTGCTTCATTGTTTGATGTTGAAACTTTTTCTACAGTCAACATACACCATCATACGCTCCATGTAAAATTTTCGGATTTTTAGGGGCTTGTTTTCTATTTTAAGTCATTAAGTGCACAAAAAAGTTGAGAAATCTTATCTATGTTCTTGAGTCTATGTTTATGCCTTATACAATACAAGGAAAGGAATACGAAACATTAGGATGCCAGGACTCGACCCCGAACAAGAAGGTTATTGTTTTTCAATTAAGAAAAATTGAACGAAATTTGAAAAATACGAAATCTGGCATTGGCCATGATATGATCCCTAGATGTTGTGGTAAAACTTTGAGAAGGTTCCGCAAAAGTTATGGCATAGAGTGCTCAGAAACCAAATGATCTCAGAGTAGGAGTCGTGGTTTTGAGTAGGAATGGGTTGGGTTTAAAGGCAAAGTATTGATTACTTCATCATTTTACCTTAAAACTTATTTTACACTATACGTACATCATCTAAATTTTTTGGCATTTTTCAGGGGCGTTTGCGATGTTTAAGTCATCAAGTGTATTTTTAGGCATTTAACAGATATAATTCAAATCCAATCTGCAAGTACATTTTTTTACAAAATTAGGTTATAAAATCCTATTTGTTTTCTTGAGTCTATATATAGCCCTTATCCAAGAAAAGGAAAGGGATTTGAAACATCAGAGTGCCAGGACTCGACTCCGAACGAAGAGGTTATTGATTTTTTTCTTCTAATTTCAAAGATGGAAAACATGAAACTTGCCACAATGTCATTATATGATCCCTAGAGACTGTAGTGAAAATTGAGAAGGTTTCGTAGAAGTTGTGTCGTACATATTGGATATCGTGGGTAGCGTCTGTATTTAATGCATAGTGAAGATCATGGGCGATATCTCCGTTAGCCGGCCGACCTTTAGCGGTTTAGCCTGCTGGGAACCGGCTGGAGTTCCTTGCCCAACTGGAGGGGATGATGTTTGTGACGCCCCTGAAATTAATCGTGCACTAAACATCCACGCCGAACTGGAAGCCTAACACCGACTACAACATAACCCCTGCTAGGCCATTCCATGCTGTATAATCTTCATGCGCATGGGCCTTTAGCTGGGCCAACTGTCATCGTGGACCTTCGTGGTGGGCACTCCCTGTAACACCCACAATGCGGCTATATCTCCCACGTGTTGGGGCACGACTTAGAGGCATAGCCGCATGGAAGGTCTTTCACAAGAGGGGTAATCTTTACGCATCCCATGTATTGAATAAGAAAGGGATAAAGAGTTGGCTTACAATCGCCACTTCAATACATAAATAATCCATACATCATCCAAGGTACAAACAAAGGTCCGACTACGGAACCAAAGTAAAGAAAGACAACCCCAAATGCTAGATCCCTGATCGTCCCAACTGGGCTCCTCTACTGATCATCCGGAAAAGAAACATAGTAACGGCCCGAATCCTCGTCGAACTCCCACTTGAGTTCGGTAGCGTCCCCTGCACTGGCATCATCGGCACCTGCATCTGTTTGGAAGTATCTGTGAGTCACAAGGACTCAGCAATCTTACAACCGCGAGATCAAGACTATTTAAGCTTAAGGGTAGGAAAGGGTAGTGAGGTAGAGCTTCATCAAAGCACTAAGCATATATGGTGGCTAACTTACGCAAAAGAGAGCGAGACGAGAAGCAACACACAGTCGAGAAGCTGATAATGATCAAGAAGTAATCCTGAAGCTACTTACGCTCAAGCATAACACAAGGCCGTGTTCTCTTCCCGGACTCCGCCGAAAAGATACCATCATGGCTACACACGCGGTTGATTCATTTTAATTAAGTTAAGTGTCAAGTTCTCTACAACCGGATATTAACAAATTCCCATCTGCCACATAACCGTAGGCATGGCTCTCAAAAGTCTATACCCTGCAAGGGTCTCCCAACTTAGCCCATCACAAGCTCTCACGGTCAACGAAGGATATTCCTTCTCCCGAGAAGACCCGATCAGTCTCGGAATCCCGGTTACAAGACATTTCGACAATGGTAAAACAAGACTAGCAAAGCCGCCCGATGTGCCGACAAATCCCGATAGGAGTCGCACGTATCTCGTTCTCAGGGCACACCGGATAGGTCAAGCTACGAGTAAAACCAACCCTCAAGTTGCCCCGAGGTGGCCCCGCAGGTTGCCCGTTTCGGACCAACACTCAGAGGAGCACTGGCCCGGGGGGTGGGGGGTTAAAATAAAGATGACCCTTGAACCCAAGGAAAAGCTATATGGTGGTAGGTAGGCAAATGGTAAAACCAAGGTTGGGCCTTGCTGGAGGAGTTTTATTCAAGGCGAACTGTCAAGGGGTTCCCATAACACCCAACTGCGTAAGGAACGCAAAATCAAGGAACATAACACCGGTATGACGGAAACTAGGGCGACAAGAGTGGAACAAAACACCAGGCATAAGGCCGAGCCTTCCACCCTGTACCAAGTATATAGATGCATTAAAGTAAATAAGAGATAATAATGATATCCCAACAATATCCATGTTCCAACATGGAACAAACTTCATCTTCACCTGCAACTAGCAATGCTATAAGAGGGGCTGAGCAAAGCGGTAACATAGCCAAACAACGGTTTGCTAGGAAAGGTGGGTTAGAGGCTTGACATGGCAATATGGGAGGCATGATATAGCAAGTGGTAGGTAGCGCGACATAGCAAAAGAGCGAACAACTAGCAAGCAAAGATAGAAGTGATTTCGAGGGTATGGTCATCTTGCCTGCAAAGTTCTCAGAGTTGTCGAAAGCTTGATCCTCGTAAGCGTACTCAATAGGTTCCTCGATCACGTACTCGTCTCCCGGCTCTACCCAAAGCAAGAACACAAGCAAAAGGACCAACAATCAATCACGGTGCAATGCACAAGCAACGTGATGCAATACATAGCATGATATGCAAGACATGATATGCAAAGCAAATGCGTGCTCTGGAAGGGAAAGAATGATCAAGGCATCAACTTGGCAAACCAAGTGTGCCTCTGGAAAGATGAGATGATTTCGGTCGAAATCGATATAAAGATCACCAGAAACGGATGCACGGTTTGCAAATGGCAAGCATCACAAGAATGACGCAAAACTGCGATTAACAACATGATGCCATCTAGAATGCAGCAAGAAACTAAGCTACTGCACTCCAACATAACAATAAAGTATATGGCAGTGATGTACACAAGATGCTTGACAAAACATGAACACTAAGATACAGCTAAATCACAAAAGACCAGGTTCAAACAAGCATGGCAAAAGTGCAAAAGATATCAGCATCACAGACTTAGAGAAATTACTAACATGTCAAAATCAACATCAGGAAGTAATGTTTAGAGCAAGCAAACAACATGCTACAAGAACATATGATAGCAAACCAACCAATGGCATGAATCTACTAAATTCATAGAACAAAAGTCCCTTACTGATCATGAGCCAAAAAGGCACATAAGATATGATGGCACCCATGTAAACATAGCAAGTTTTATTAACAATTTCAGACTTAGCAGAAAAACAGAGCATGTCATAAACAGAATTATGAAGGCAACTTTGCGAGCTCAAACCACTCATCACAAAGCCTTGAATGAAAAAAAGTATACCAACAGCAAGAAGACATGTTCATGAAGCTAACCGTGGCAAGAGAAAGTTCATAGCACGCATGGATCACTAGCAACAACCATGGAAAAATTGATTAACATGTAAACGTTCTGCCAGGAACATTTTATAGCAAAAGTAGAGCAAGAACAAGACATGCTAGGGCACTCCATAATTGCACACAGGGGCATGGATGGATAGAGCATAACCATATGTTCAAAACATCCTTACTAAAGTATCTCAAAACAAGCATGGATATCACTGTAGCATCATGTTTACATGGCATCAAAATAACAGTAGGAAAAGGACTTAGCAAAATCCTAAGTCCCTGAAAACAGCAATATCACGAATCCTAGTTTGCATGCTTGTGCTAGTCACCACAAAGATCACAAAAATACAAGACAAGGACCCCTGAAGATGGCATGACATAGTTCAAAACACATGTAGAGCTCATGCCCATATGAAGCACACATCAAATGTGACAAAATGACAAATCACCATAAACTGATAAGTAACAGCAGGAAACATTTTATAGCACTCTTGCATCAATGATTAGGGCATCAAGATGAACACAAACAAGCATGCCTCAATGGAATGAAATGAAGAGCATCTCACAATGAACATTTTGATATATCATATGCATGAAACAGAGCTACGGTCGTGGAGATATAAGGCGATGAACAGGGGCATAAAAAGTAACAGGGAAAAAAGACTTAGGCGAAATATACCCTCAAAGATCTAGGGTTGACCGTGGCACGGAAAACGAGGTTCACCAGGGTTCGTCGCCGCGGTGGCCGGAGCTCGTCGGGATCTTGCCGGAGAACGCGGGGAGGCAGATCCGGCGAGGGGGCACTCGGATCCGGCTGGAGGAGGCGGCGTGGGGACAACGCGGAAGCCGAGGCGGCTGGGCGGCGGTCGGACGGCGTGGGAGGTGGCGGGCGGTGGACGGACGGCGGCCGGAGGCGAAGAGGACGGTGGCGGCGCTTGGCGCTCTCGGGCGCGGTTGCCTGCGGGGGGCGGCGGCAGCGAAACGGGCCCCGCGGGCCAGGCGCGGGCCTCGCGGGCCGGCTGGAGGCGCGGAGCGGTGGGCGCTGACATGGCAGGCGGCGGTTGGCTACAGGCGGCGGTGGGATCTCGTCCGGCGCCGCGCGGACATGTCCGTGGCGGCGGGGAGACTAGCTAGGGTTTCGGGACCCGAATTTTGGACGGGGGTGCACATATTTATAGCTAGGAGGAGGTAGGAGTGTCCAAATGGAGTGTAGTTTTCGCCCACACGATCATGATCCGACAACAGAGGACATGGAAGTGGTTTAGATGGGTTATTGGGCCGTTTTGGAGGGGTGTTGGGCTGCAACACACAAGAGACCTTCGCGGTTACCCGATTAACCGTTGGAGTATCAAACGGACCCCAAATGGAACGAAATTTGACAGGCGGTCTACCGGCGGTGTACCAAGGCCACTTGACAAATCTCGGCCAATTCCGAGAACATTTAACACCCGCTCACGAAAAGAGACAAGAGGGGTGCGCCAGTGCACGTAGGAGTATCGGATTGCAAAACGGACAACGAGGAAAATGCTCGGAAGCATGAGACGAACACGTATGCAAATGCGATGCACATGATGCAAAATCCTAAGTCCCTGAAAACAGCAATATCACGAATCCTAGTTTGCATGCTTGTGCTAGTCACCACAAAGATCACAAAAATACAAGACAAGGACCCCTGAAGATGGCATGACATAGTTCAAAACACATGTAGAGCTCATACCCATATGAAGCACACATCAAATGTGACAAAATGACAAATCACCATAAACTAATAAGTAACAGCAGGAAACATTTTATAGCACTCTTGCATCAATGATTAGGGCATCAAGATGAACTCAAACAAGAATACCACAATGGAATGAAATGAGTAGCATCTCATAGTGAACATTTTGAGATATCATATGCATGAAACAGAGTTATGGTCAAGGAGATATGAGGCGATGAACAGGGGCATAAAATGTAACAGGGGAAAAAGACTTAGGCGAAATATACCCTCCGAGATCTAGGGTTGACCGTGGCACGGAAAACGAGGTTCGCCGGGGTTCGTCGCCGCGATGGCCGGAGCTCGTCGGGATCTCGCCGGAGAACGCGGGGAGGCAGATCCGGCGAGGGCCCCCCGGATCCGGCCGGACGAGGCGGCGCTTGGTGGCGGCGCGGGGACGACGGCGGCGCTCTCCAGCGCAGTTGTCCGCGGGCGGCGGCGAAACGGGCCCCGCGGGCCAGGCGCGGGCTTCACTGGTCGGAGGGAGGCGCGGAGCGGCGGGCGCTGACGTGGCAGGCGGCGGTTGGCTATGGGCGGCGATGGGATCTCGTCTGACGGCGCGCGGACATGTCCGGTGGCGGCGCGGAGACTAGCTAGGGTTTCGGGACCCGAATTTTGGAGGGGGTGGACATATTTATAGCTAGGAGGAGGTAGGAGTGTCCAAATGGAGTGTAGTTTTCGCCCCCACGATCGTGATCCGACGACGGGGGACATGGAAGTGGTTTAGATGGGTCATTGGGCCATTTTGGAGGGGTGTTGGGCTGCAACACATAAGAGGCCTTCGCGGTTACCCGGTTAACCGTTGGAGTATCAAACGGACTCCAAATGGAACGAAATTTGACAGGCGGTCTACCGGTGGTGTACCAAGGCCACTTGACAAATCTCGGCCCATTCCGAGAACATTTAACACCCGCTCACGAAAAGAGACAAGAGGGGTGCGCCGGTGCACGTAGGAGTGCCGGATTGCAAAATGGACAATGGGGAAAATGCTCGGAAGCATGAGGCGAACACGTATGCAAATGCGATGCACATGATGACATGATATGAAATGCATGACATGAACAAAATGCAAAAAGAAGACAAAAACCCAACCACAAAGGGAATCTCATAACTTAAAGCCGAGAAAGGCAAGTGTCAGAGTTACAAATATGGCAAGTTACATCCGGGGTGTTACAACACTCCACCACTACGAAAGGATCTCGTCCTGAGATCTAGGACTGAAAGAACTCCGGATATTCGGAACGGAGGTGGTCCTCGCGTTCCCAGGTGGCTTCTCGGTCAGAATGGTGTGACCACTTCACTTTCAGGAATTTGATAGACTTGTTGCGAGTCTTGCGCTCAGTTTCTTCAAGAATAGCAATGGGATGCTCATGATAAGACATGTCTTCTTGGAGATCAATCTCTTCGAAGGTGATGGTGCGCTCCGGAGTCTTGAAGCACTTGCGAAGCTGTGACACATGAAACACGTCGTGCACATTTGCGAAGTTGGACGGAATCTCAAGTTGATAGGCAAGATCGCCTCTTTTGCCAATGATCTTGAAAGGACCCATGTATCTAGGGGCAAGCTTCCCTTTGATACCGAAGAGATGAGTGCCTTTCATAGGAGAGAGGTGGAGGTAGACATGGTCTCCGATCTTGGAAGCCAAGTCACGGTGCTTGCTATCATAGTAACTCTTCTGGCGCAATTGCGCGGCTTTGAGATTTTCACGGATGACTTTGCACATTTATTCAGCCTCTATGATCAAGTCATTGCCAATAAGTTGGCGTTCACCAGTCTCTGACCAGTTGAGAGGAGTACGTCACTTTCTACCATAGAGAATTTCGAATGGGGCCTTGCCCGAACTCGCTTGGAAGCTGTTGTTGTAGGAGAACTCGGCATATGGAAGACAATCTTCCCACTTCATACCGAAGGAAATGACACAAGCCCTGAGCATATCTTCAAGGATTTGATTGACTCGCTTGACTTGGCCACTAGTTTGAGGATGGAAGGCTGTGCTGAAGCGAATGTTGGTGCCCATGGCCTTCTAGAAGGAATCCCAGAACTTAGAAGTGAAGATGCTTCCACCATCTAAAGATATCAATTGTGGAATGCCATGCAAGAAGACAATCCTGGAGGTGTATAGCTCTGCCAACTGAGCTTCTGTGATAGATTCTTTGATTGGAAGGAAATGAGCCACTTTAGTAAGCTTGTCGATGACAACGAAGATAGCATCATTTCCACGCTTGGACTTGGGAAATCCAGTCACGAAGTCCATCTCGATATGGTCAAACTTCCATTCTGGAATGGCAAGAGGTTGGAGGAGACCAGCTGGTCGTTGGTGTTCTGCTTTCACTCTTCTGCAGACATCACATTCATTCATGAACTAAGCAATCTCGCGCTTCATTCGAGTCCACCAATACGACTGCTTGAGGTCATGATACATCTTCCTACTTCCAGGATGAATGGATAGAAGGGAATTGTGCGCCTCGTTCATAATGAATTTCCTTAGATCACCTTTAGGAACCACAATTCGATCCTCGAAGAAGAGAGTGTCTTTGTCATCAATGCGATAGCAGTTGTATTTGGGTTGGCTCTTGGCAATCACATTTTTCACCTTCTTCACCATGAAATCCAGGAGTTGTGCCTCACAAATTTGATCTTCCAAAGTAGGAGAGACTTGGAGGTTGGCAAGAAAGCCTTGAGGAACAACTTGGAGGTTCAGTTTGCGGAAAGCTTCACAAAGGTCCGGTTGGAAGGGCTTGAGAATTAAGCTGTTGCAGTAAGCCTTCCTGCTCAAAGCATCTGCAATGACATTGGCCTTGCCTGGAGTATATTCGATACTCGGATTGTATTCTTGAATCATTTCGACCCAACGAGTCTGCCTGAGGTTGAGGTTGGGCTGAGTGAAAATGTATTTGAGGCTCTTATGATCAGTGAAGATGTCCAATTTCCTTCCCAACAAGAGATGTCTCCACGTTAATAATGCATGGACAACTGCCGCCAACTCGAGGTCGTGAGCGGGGTAGTTCCTTTCGTTGGGCTTTCAACTGACGAGAGGTATAAGCCACAACTTTCTTCTCTTGCATTAACACAGCACCGAGACCTTGCAGGGAGGCATCACAGAAAACTTCAAAAGGCTTGGATTCATCAGGAGGAGTCAAGACAGGAGCTGTGACCAGCTTCTCTTTGAGGGTGTTGAAAGCAATGTCACACTCAAGCGTCCAGACATACTTGACATGCTTCTGGAGGAGGTTGGAAAGAGGCTTTGCAATCTTAGAGAAATTCTCAACGAATCTTCGACAATAATTTGCAAGCCCAAGAAAACTGCGGAGCTGCTTGACATTCTGAGGAGGCTCCCAATTCACAATTGCAGACACCTTCTCAGGATTAACAGCGATGCCTTTGGCGGAGATTATATGACCAAGGTAAAGAACTTCGTCAAGCTAGAACTCACACTTGGAAAACTTCGCATAGAATTGATGCTCTCTGAGTTTGTCGAGTACCAATCTCAAATGCTTGGCATGATCCTCCTTATTCTTGGAAAAGACCAATATATCATCGAGATACACCAGGATGAAATCATTTGTGTAAGGGTTGAAGATGAAGTTCATCATGCGAGAGAACGTTGGAGGAGCATGGACAAGGCCGAAAGACATGACAGTATATTCATAAGAACCATAGCTTGTTCTAAATGTTGTCTTGAGGATATCTTGTTCACGAATGCGAATCTGATGATAACCCACACGGAGGTCAAGCTTGGAGAATTGTAGGATCGAAAGTATGTCTAGAGGGGGGGGGGTGATTAGACTACTTGACCAAATAAAAATCTAGCCTTTTCCCAATTTTAGTTCTAGGCAGATTTTAGCAACTTAGCACAAGTCAAGCAATCAACCTACACATGCAATTCTAAGAGTATAGCAGCGGAAAGTAAAACAGTTGCCTATGAAGGTAAAGGGAGGAGTTTGGAGTGAGCGAACGCAATTGGAGACACAGAGATTTTTGGAGTGGTTCCGATAGGTGGTGCTATCGTACATCCACGTTGGTGGAGACTTCAACCCACGAAGGGTAACGGTTGCGCGAGTCCATGGAGGGCTGATACGTCTCCATCGTATCTAATTTTCCAAACACTTTCGCCCTTGTTTTGGACTCTAACTTGCATGATTTGAATGGAACTAACCCGGACTGACGCTGTTTTCAGCAGAATTACCATGTTGTTATTTATGTGCAGAAACAAACATTCTCGGAATGACTTGAAACTTCACGGAGCAACTTTTTGGAAAATATAAAAAATACCTGCAAAAGATGAAGGCCAGGGGGCCCACTACATGTCCACGAAAGTGGGGGGCGCCCCCTACCTCGTGGGCCCCCTGGAGCTCCTCCGACTCCAACTCCAACTCTATATATTGTGTTTCGGGGAGAAAAAATCAGAGAGAAGAATTCATCGCGTTTTACGATATGGAGCCACCGCCAAGCCCTAAAACCTTTCGGGAGGGCTGATCTAGAGTCCGTTCGGGGCTCCGAAGAGGGGAATCTATCGCCATCGTCATCATCAACCATCCTCCATCACCAATTTCATGATGCTCACCGCCGTGCGTGAGTAATTCCATCGTAGGCTTGCTGGACGGTGATGGGTTGGATGGGATCTATCATGTAGTCGAGTTAGTTTTCTTAGGGTTTGATCCCTAGTATCCATTATGTTCTGAGTTTGATGTTGCTATGACTTTGCTATGCTTAATGCTTGTCACTAGGGCCCGAGTGCCATGATTTCAGATCTGAACCTATTATGTTTTCATCAATATATGAGATTTCTTGATCCTATCTTGCAAGTCTATAGTCATCTATTATGTGTTATGATCCGTTAACCCCGAAGTGACAATAATCGGGATACTTACCGGTGATGACCGTAGTTTGAGGAGTTCATGTATTCACTATGTGTTAATGCTTTGTTCCGGTGCTCTATTAAAAGGAGGCCTTAATATCCCTTAGTTTCCGTAAGGACCCCGCTGCCACGGGAGGGTAGGACAAAAGATGTCATGCAAGTTCTTTTCCATAAGCATGTATGACTATATTCGGAATACATGCCTACATTACATTGATGAACCGGAGCTAGTTCTGTGTCACCCTAGGTTATGATTGTTACATGATGAACCGCATCCGGCATAATTCTCCATCACCGATCCATTGCCTACGAGCTTTCCATATATTGTTCTTCACTTATTTACTTTTCTGTTGCTATTGCTATCATCACTACAAAATAGCAAAAACATTACTTTTACTACTATTACCTTTTGCTACCGTTACCACTACTATCATATTACTTTGCTACTAAATACTTTGCTGCAGATACTAAGTTTCCAGGTGTGGTTGAATTGACAACTCAGCTGCTAATACTTGAGAATATTCTTTGGCTCCCCTTGTGTCGAATCAATAAATTTGGGTTGAATACTTTACCCTCGAAAACTGTTGCGATCCCCTATACTTGTGGGTTGTCAAGACTATTTTCTAGCGCTGTTGCTAGGGAGGATAGCTCTATTCTTTGAGTCACTTGGGATTTATATCTGCTTATCATTATGAAGAACTTGAAAGATTCGAGAACTAAGATTTATCCCTCAACTATGAGGGGAGGTAAGGAACTGCCATCTAGCTCTGCACTTGGTTCACCTTCTGTTTTAAGTAAGCTTGCGACACCTAAACCTGCTTCCGCTATTCGTTCTGATATGTCGCATGTTATTGATGATGCCACTTCTGCTATGCATGATACTTATGATGAAACTACTTCTATGCTTGATACTACTGTGCCACTTGGTGAATTTCTTGATGAACAACTTGCTAGGGCTAGAGAGATTGAAAATAATGAATCTGATAATACTGATGAAATTGATGATGAAGACTTGCCTGTTATTCCTGAGGGTTATGTTTTTGATAAAGAAGCTTCTTTAGCTATTTTAGCTTGCAAAGATAGATATGAACTCAAGAGGTTATTAGCTAAATGGAATAAGCAATCTCTAAATGCTAGGATGAAACCTGACCCTGCTTTTGCTACTTCACCTATCTGTGTTACCGATAAGGATTATGAATTCTCTGTTGATCCTGATATAATTACTTTGGTTGAATCTGATCCTTTTCATGGCTATGAATCTGAAACTGTTGTGGCACATCTTACTAAATGAAATGATATAGCTACCTTGTTCACTAATGATGAGAGAACTCGCTACTTTTATATCCTTAAAATATTTCCGTTCTCATTAAAGGGTGATGCTAAGATATGATTTAATTCTCTTGATCCTGGTTGTGTGCGTAGTCCTCAGGATATGATTTATTACTTCTCTGCTAAATATTTCCCTACTCATAAGAAACAAGCTGCTTTAAGGGATATAAATAATTTTGTGCAAATTGAAGAAGAGAGTCTCCCACAAGCTTGGGGGAGGCTTCTCCAATTACTTAATGCTTTGCCTGATCATCCTCTTAAGAAAATGAAATACTTGATATCTTTTATAATGGACTAACCGATGCCTCCAGAGATTACCTGGATAGTTGTGCTGGTTCTGTTTTCAGGGAAAGAACATCGGACGAAGCTGAAATTCTATTGAATAATATGTTGACAAATGAAAATAATTGGGCACCCCCTGAGCCTATTCCTAAACCAACTCCGAAGAAGAGAGGTGTTCTATTTCTCAGTCCCAAAGATATGCAAGAGGCAAAGAAATCTATGAAGGAAAAAGGTATTAAAGCTGAAGATATTAAGAATTTACCTCCTATTGAAGAAATACATGGTCTTAATTTACCGCCTATTGAAGAAACATATGATCTTAATCCATTACCTATTGAAGAAACTTATGGTCATTGTCGGTGTCAAAACCGGCGGATCTCGGGTAGGGGGTCCCAAACTGTGCGTCTAGGACGGATGGTAACAGGAGGCAAGGGTCACGAAGTTTTACCCAGGTTCGGGCCCTCTCGATGGAGGTAAAACCCTACGTCCTGCTTGATTAATATTGATGATATGGGTAGTACAAGAGTAGATCTACCATGAGATCGGAGAGGCTAAACCCTAGAAGCTAGCCTATGGTATGATTGTTGTTGTGTATGTTGTCCTACGGACTAAAACCCTCCGGTTTATATAGACACCGGAGAGGGTTAGGGTTACACAAAGTCAGTTACAATGGTAGGAGATCTGCATATCTATATCGCCAAGCTTGCCTTCCACGCCAAGGAAAGTCCCTTTCGGACACGGGACGAAGTCTTCAATCTTGTATCTTCATAGTCCAGGAGTCCGGCTGAAGGTATAGTCCGGCCATCCGGACACCCCCTAATCCAGGACTCCCTCAGTAGCCCCTGAACCAGGCTTCAATGACGACGAGTCCGGCGCGCAGATTGTCTTCGGCATTGCAAGGCGGGTTCCTCCTCCAAGTACTTCATAGAAGATTTTGAACACAAAGATAGTGTCCGGCTCTGCAAAATAAGTTTCCACATATTGCCATAGAGAGAATAATATTTACACAAATCTAATCTGCTGACGTATTCCGTAGTGTGACACACCACGGCCAAGCCTTTATCCGAGTCGTTTCATTATCCCACCTCAGCGCGTAATGTGAGGCGGTTTCCTTGGCACATCTTGTTAAAGCAGAGATCGTGTCCCCTTATTCTGGGATTCTCATCAATACGGGCGTGGGTAACCCAACCGCGCCATTGATTACAGCGCTTGGAGATAAGCGAGTTTTACCAGGCTGGTGGGGACACGTAGTTGCGTCCACCCATGTAAGGGGATAAGGATCCACCTTTTCACCTACGCCTTCTTCCTCCCTTGCTTATCCATTCTCGCACACTCGAGCTCCAGCGCCCAAGTCCGCACTCCCTACCTCAACCTTCTCCAGCCATGTCCGGAGCGGGAGGCAAGTGGATGGTCTCCTCCGTCACGGAGGGACACATCAAAAAACTGAGGAAGGTCGGATACTTGTCTAACGACATCGTGTACCGGCTTCCCGAAAAGGGGCAGCTCATCCCCACCCCTAGGCCCGATGAGAGGGTGGTGTTCCACCCCCATTTCCTCCGCGGACTGGGCTTCCCTCTCCACCCATTTGTCCGGGGCTCATGTTCTACTATGGCCTGGATTTCCACAATCTGGCCCCGAACTTTGTCCTCAACATCTCGGCGTTTATCGTCGTGTGCGAGGCTTTCCTCCGCATCCGCCCGCATTTCGGCCTATGGCTCAAGACTTTCAATGTCAAGCCGAAGGTGGTGCGCGACAACCAGGCGGAGTGCGGAGGCGCCATGGTGGGCAAGATGCCCAACGTCTTATGGCTTGAGGGCTCCTTTGTGGAGACCCTAAAGGGGTGGCAATCGGGGTGGTTTTACATCACCGAGCCGCGCGACCCCGAATGGGTCGCATTCCCCGAGTTTCGATCCGGACCCCCTACGCGGCTCACCTCCTGGAAGGAGACGGGCCTGTCGTGGGGTAAAAAAGGAGAGCTGACCGGAATCCAAACATGCGTCCAAACCCTGGTGGACAAGAAGCTCAAACTTGTCAACATAGTCCAGGTTATGCTCATCCGCCTGATCCTCCCGTGTCAACAATGGGCTTTCAACCTGTGGGAGTTCGACCCGGCGCGGCACCGAACTCTGAGCAGGCTCTTCGACATGATGTACGAAGATGCCTGGAAGGTGCTTTTCAAGGGCGCCGAGGCCCCCACATCCGCTACCGAGGATCGTGGATTCAGTACGCAGCGTCACGCTCATGCGGTAAGCTGTTTTTTTCCCCTTTTACAGGGTATTAGTTTTTCATAGTTTGACTCCATGCGGGATCTAAGCCCCCTTACCTTTGACAGGACTGGCAGGAGACGTCCGGACAGATCAACTGTCCGGCTCCTTGGCCCGAAGGCCCAACGGACGCTCGTTTGGCGAAGCTGCTGGTTCCGGCACCCTATGTGGTGCCGGAGAAGACGACCACGAAGAAGGCCACGGGGACTGGAAAGAGTGCCCGGTGCCAGGAGGTGTCGGATCCATCATCCGATGGTTCCGAGGCGCATTCCTCCCGTGAAGACGAGGAGGAAGAAGAAGAGACCTCTCCCCCTCCAGCGGGAGGAGAGAAGAAAAGGAAGGCCGCCCCAACTAGGGAGGCCGAAGGGTCCAAGAAGGGGAAAACCCTTCCTCCGGACTATTCCATCAACGCCGACGACGGCGGAGAGGAGTGGCCGCCCAGGGCCAAGCCCCTGGCAAAATCGTAAGTATCCGGATACTAGAGTAATTCATAGTATTCGTTTATTGCACAGCTTTCCCTTATGTCGAATATGTTTATGCAGCCCACCCAAAGACCGGCTCGACGCGTCGTCGAGCGGCTCACTGGACTCGTCAGATGTGAACTCGCTTCCGACGGCTTCCTCCCCCCGCCCTACGGACGACACCGAAGTGTTGTCCCAACAGGTTCCAAGCCGGGAGGAGGTGGTCCTGGAGGCGCCGCAAGGCGACCTCCCGGACTCCAGGAGTAAAGGGGATGAAACCCCCCAGGGCTCCAAGTCCGGTTCTAGGCCGGACACCCCTCCGGAACCTTCAAAGGTTCCAGAGTCCGGCGGGGGACCTCCTTCCAAGAGGAGCAAACCCACCGTGCCGGTGACCCCCGTCCAACCGGAGGCGCCGGACAATATGTTGGAGGCGCTCCAAGGCGCCTCCATCGAGGAGGAGCACCGCACCATTATGAGTGCGGTGGTCCAGAAGGTTCAGTCCGCCAAGAGCGGACTGACTGAAGCTTGTACTAGCCTTTTAACAGGCTTTGAGGTCAGTAAAGAATGTGTAAATAATATTAGCGCATAGACAGTTGCCCCTGATGCTCTGTTTGGCGTTCGGGAAGAAAAGCCGAATAGAGGATCAAATAAAACTCACAGGAGCCTAACAAAAAGGAGTCAATATGCGTATGCAGGCTTCTCTGCTTGCGTCCGCCGCACTGACTGCGGAAGTGGACGCGCTAAAGCAGAACCTCGAGCGGTCCGAGCAAGAGCTCGGGCGTGCCAAGAAGCAGCTCGAGGACAATGAAGGTAAGAAATACCTTGTTTAAATATATATAAAAAGGTGCAATTGCAAAAAATGACAGGATTATCGTGGCTATTGTAGGGGCCACGTCTGAGGTGGAGACCCTTAAGCAAGCGCTGGTCGAGGCCGAGAAGAGGGCGGCCACGGAGCGCACCAAGCGGGAGAAGTATGAGGCCTAGGTTGGCAAGGTACGGCAAGAGCTCCAGGCTCTCATGGAAAAACATGAGAGTTTGGAGCTTGACTCAAAGACGCGAGCGTCCGAGCTCGCGGTGGCTATTGAAAATGCCAAGTCTGCCAAGGCCGAATGCCAGAAGACCCTCCAGGAGTTGGATGAGGTGAAGAAGATAGCGACGGGTAAGGCATTCTTTATGCAAAGCAAACACATAGATGTGAGTTACTTGTTATTTACCCGAATCCGGAGCTCTCCAGGAGCGTTCGCAGATCTTCCCCGGAGTGTGTCCGATGCCGCCGCATTCTATCGAGCCGAGGAGGGCAGCTCGACAGAGAAGGTGTTCTGGTCTCAGTATACCGAGGCCGGACACCCCGTGCCCCTGAGCGACCAGCTGAAGCAACTGGTCGAGCTCCACAAGGCGGCCGAACAGGCCATGAAGGGCCTCATAGTTCGGCTGTGGCCTGGAGGGGCTCTGCCTGGGAGCTATTTCGGGCTGGTGCAGTGGCTGGTGGAGGCCTGTCCAAGGCTCGAAGTCATCAAGCGCTCCGTCTGCATTGAAGGTGCCCGTAGGGCCCTTGCCCGTGCTAAGGTGCACTGGGGCAAGCTGGATGCTGAGAAGCTTGTGAAGGACGGGACACCACCGGGGAAAGAGCATCGCAAGCCCGAGAATTATTATAAGGATGTTCTGAAGGGTGCCTGCCTTGTGGCGGATGAATGTTTTAGGGATGTAATTTTTGAGTGAAACTTGCTCATTTTGTCCTGTGCGCTGAAAACTTGTTCATATGCGCTAAGCAATGCTATTGGAATTTAAAATATTACCTTCTGTGCGGCTGTTTATCAATTCTGAGAGATGACAAGTCGTCGGCTTCTGCCCCGTGCCGCTAGTGCTGGGGTGTTCGGGGATAAACCTGAGCGCTCTTTTTCCCATGTTTGGGTCCTTCGAGGGAGGCGCTCAGCCCAACGAACAAGGCAATTGGACTATAATGCGTGAACACTCTCACTTAGCCATAGAATTGTATAATTTTAAATTTCGGCGAAGCCCCTGGTATTTGGAAGACCGAGTTCGGGGCGCTATCCACGCCTTGGCCGGACAGAGCCGGCTCCTCGCTCTAAGCGGCATAAGTCTTTAGGGACTCGAAAAACCTCTCGAACAGCGACCAGCTCTCGCTTCATCATGATAGTCAGTTTTAGCTTTCTCCACTGAGGTGCTCGACCCAGCTCAACTGGGGCACAATCGCAGTGGTTCTCCTAGTGCTACCTTAGCCGATATAGTGGAACGTAAGGCACCAAAACATAGGAGCCGAGCAAACCCAACTATTGACCCAAGACATGATTCGGAGCCGATGCATATAATGCTATAAGTTTGGGGTGCCGCACTTGTTAAAGTGTTCGGACTTCTCACACCATATTGAGGGGTACTAAAGCCCCTGGCGTATTTGGGTCGTACCAAAGTGTACGGATGCAACATGTCGTTAAGGAACATATATTAAAAAAGAGTAATGCAAAAATAGACAAAAGCCATGCATTGTTTATTAAAGAGGGCTGCGATCAAAGCAGAACGATACAAATAATGCGATAAGCAAAATGTTGGACTATTTAACGTGTCCGTTCCATGGGCAAGCTGCGGGATAGTATGCGAAACAGGTATACTGCTCGTGATAGAGACCACCTGGGAGTTCCGTAATGCAGCGTGGCTTGTCTGCTTCCCTGGTTCTTGCATCGTTTGTTCGGCAATTGAACTGCTGAACGGGCCTTCCGAAGAGTGGAGTCCTGAAAGTAAGAGAAAATTAAAAAATCGGCAGCCCCTGGTGCGGTTTAAGCCGTGTTTCGGGCGTGCCGTGATGGTGCCCCTCCCCCTGTACCCATGGTATTTCAAGAGCGTAGTTATGTACGCGAAGTACTGGTATCGCATTTTTGCGAGGGCTGGGGTTGGGGCCGCATTGCTATGCTTGCTCGGGTCATGCCAGGCGGTCTTGTTGTAGGTTACTCCGGGCGCGCTTGACGGTGTCCGGTCGTTTAATGGCCGGACTGGAGAACTGCCTGGAGAGGCTGGTTTGTACTTCTGCTGCAAGGGCCGCCGTGTGCTCCTCCGTTCGGAGGGAGCGTTCGGTGTTTCCATTAACCGTAATTACTCCTCAAGGGCCTGGCATTTTGAGCTTAAGGTATGTGTAGTGCGGAACCGCATTGAACTTGGCGAATGCGGTTCGCTCGAGCAGTGCGTGATAGCCACTGCGGAATGGGACTATGTCGAAGATTAACTCCTTGCTTCAGAAATTATCCGGAGATCCGAAGACCACTTCAAGTGTGAATGAGCCTGTACAGTTAGCCTCTACACCTGGTATTACGCCTTTAAAGGTCGTTTTGGTGGGCTTAATCCTCGAGGGATCTATGCCCATTTTCCGCACCGTATCCTGGTAAAGCAGGTTCAGGCTGCTGCCGCCGTCCATAAGGACTCTAGTGAGATGAAATCCGTCAATAATTGGGTCTAGAACCAATGCGGCGAATCCGCCATGACGGATGCTAGTGGGATGGTCCCTTCGATCAAAGGTGATCGGGCAGGAAGACCATGGGTTGCACTTTGGGGCGACTGGCTCTACCGCGTATACGTCCCTTAACGCGCGCTTCCGCTCCCTTTTGGGGACGTGGGTTGCGTATATCATGTTCACCGTCCGCACTTGTGGGGGAAAACCCTTCTGTCCACTGTTGTTCGGCGGCCGGGGCTCCTCGTCGTCATCGCTATGCAGCCCCTTGTCTTCATTTTCGGCGTTTAACTTGCCTGCCTGCTTGAACACCCAACAATCCCTGTTGGTGTGATTGGCCGGCTTTTCGGGGGTGCCATGTATCTGGCACAAGCGGTCGAGTATACGGTCCAAACTGGACGGGCCCCTAGGATTCCTTTTGAATGGCTTTTTCCGCTGACCGGATTTAGAGCCTCTGAATCCGGCATTAACTGCCGTATCCTCAGCATTGTCGCCGTTAATGCGGTGCTTCTGCTTGTTGCGACGTGACCTGCCACTACTGTCCCTAGTATCCGAATTACCAGGGTTCTTGGTCATATTGTTGCTACGAGCAAGCCAGCTGTCTTCTCCCGCGCAAAAGCGGGTCATGAGTGTCGTGAGTGCTGCCATAGACTTCAGCTTTTCCTGTCCAAGGTGCCGGGCAAGCCACTCATCACGGATATTATGCTTGAAGGCTGCTAGGGCCTCAGCGTCCGGACAGTTGACTATTTGATTTTTCTTTGTTAGGAACCGTGTCCAGAATTGCCTGACCGATTCCTCTGGCTGCTGAATTACGTGACTCAGGTCATCGGCGTCTGGGGGTCGCACATAAGTGCCCTGGAAATTGTCGAGGAATGCGGCTTCCAGGTCCTCCCAACAACTGATTGATCCTGTTGGCAAGCTGTAAAGCCAATGCCGGGCTGGTCCTTTAAGCTTGAGTGGGAGGTATTTGATGGCGTGGAAATCATCGCCGCGGGCCATGTGGATATGAAGGAGATAATCCTCGATCCATACCGCAGGATCTGTTGTGCCATCATATGATTCGATGTTTACGGGTTTGAAACCCTCGGGGATTTGATGATCCATTATTTCGTCTGTGAAGCATAGTGGGTGTGCGGCGCCTCTGTACTGGGCTATATCACGACGTAGCTCCAATGAGCTTTGTCTACTGTGTTCGGCCCTGCCGAATTTGTGGCCGGCGTGACGGTTACCGTCTCGAGCCGCGGGGCGCCCACGCGATCCGTAGATCGATCTTGTTTGTCTTGCCCTGTCCTCCAACATATCTCGTAAGTCCGGCGCATATTCCCGTGCCTTGGTACGGGGTGCGGCTTGAGTGGAGGGCCGAGAGGCCTCTCTGTCGCGGCCATGAGGTGGCCGGTCGGCCGCATCAAGTGCTTCCTCCTCTAATCGGGGTAGCAACCTGCGCTTTGGGTAGCTCTTGGAGGGGCGTTCGAGTTTATGCTCTTCGGCCACAAGGACTTCAGTCCATCTGTCGACTAGCAAATCTTGATCAGCTCTAAGCTGTTGCTGTTTTTTCTTGAGGCTTCTTGCCATGGCCATAAGCCTGCGTTGAAAATGCTCTTGCTCGACAGGATCCTCTGGCACGACGAGTTCGTCGTCGTCGAGGCTTGCCTCGTCTTCAGAGGGAGGCATATAATTATCGTCCTCGACCTCTCTGTCTGCCGCTCTCTCATGAGGGTTGGTTTCTCCATCCTCCTGTGCTAAATCTTGCTGGAGGGGGTTTTCTTCGGCACTTTCCGGAGTATTATTATCTCCCGTGCTGGAATCACTGTATTTGTTTTGGCGTGATTTTGAGCGGCGCCGCTGACGCCAGCGCTTAGGCTGTTTCTTGGAGGGGTCATCCTCCGCTGTTCCATCGCCATCTCCTTCTTTTGGGGTGTCCACCATGTATATGTCATATGACGAGGTGGCTTTCTAGGGCCTGATAGGCGCTGGTTCTTCATCGTCTCCTTCATCGGCGTCCATACCGTCGATGTCTTTGGAGTCGAAGTCGAGCATGTCGGTTAAGTTGTCAACAGTGGCTACAAAGTGGGTGGTGGGTGGGCTTTGAATTTCTTCATCGTCCGAATCCCAACCTTGCTGACCGTAGTCCGGCCAGGGCTCTCCTGATAAAGAGAGAGACTTCAGTGTCTTCAGAATATCGCCGAAAGGCGAGTGCTGAAAGATGTCCGCGGCAGTAAACTCCATGATCGGCGCCCAATCGGATTCGATTGGCAGGGGCGCGGAGGGTTCGTAGTCCGGAGAGGAGTCCAGCACCTTGGAGTCACGAGTCTCGCAGAGTGTGGGGCTGGTGTTCGGCTCGATCGCCATTGGGATCGCAGCCCCCGAGGCGGTGTCCAACCACCCATCCTCGATCGGCACAGTTGGCTCCGACTTAAGGGTCGAAGCCGATGCGGGTGCGGCCTCCAGGGCACTGTTCGGCGGCAGAGCTAGATCATGCTCGTTGTGATAGTGCGGCGCGCTCGGCAGTGGCTCGAATCCGTCGAAGATCAAGTCCCCGCGGATGTGAGCCGTGTAGTTTAAACTTCGAAATCTGACCTGACGGCTAGGGGCATAGCTTTCGATCTGCTCCAGATGGCCAAGTGAATTGGCCCACAGTGCGAAGCCGCCGAAGACGAAGATCTGTCAGAGGAGGAAGGTCTCACCCTGGACTGCATCACCATTGATGATCGTAGGAGCCATCAAGCCTGACGGCGACAACACAGAGGAACTCTCAATGAAAGCACCAATGTCGGTGTCAAAACCGGTGGATCTCGGGTAGGGGGTCCCAAACTGTGCGTCTAGGCCGGATGGTAACAGGAGGCAAGGGACACGAAGTTTTACCCAGGTTCGGGCCCTCTCGATGGAGGTAAAACCCTACGTCCTGCTTGATTAATATTGATGATATGGGTAGTACAAGAGTAGATCTACCACGAGATCGGAGAGGCTAAACCCTAGAAGCTAGCCTATGGTATGATTGTTGTTGTGTATGTTGTCCTACGGACTAAAACCCTCCGGTTTATATAGACACCGGAGAGGGTTAGGGTTACACAAAGTCGGTTATAATGGTAGGAGATCTGCATATCTGTATTGCCAAGCTTGCCTTCCACGCCAAGGAAAGTCCCTTCCGGACACGGGACGAAGTCTTCAATCTTGTATCTTCATAGTCCAGGAGTCCGGCTGAAGGTATAGTCCGGCCATCCGGACACCCCCTAATCCAGGACTCCCTCAGTCATGGTAACCCGACACAGGTAGTAAAGGTAAATTCTCTCTATAGATATGATAAAGCTGAAATCCCATTTACTAACTTTGCTAGCCCATGCTTAGATGAGTTTGATAAATTTATGGTTAAGCAAGAAGATTTTAGTGCTTATTTTGGTAGACAATTGAAATACAATTCAAATATGCTTGAACACTTGGGTGATTATATGGCTAATGTCAAAGGTGAACTTAAACTTATTAGTAAACATGCTTCTATGGTTACCACTCAAGTAGAACAAGTACTTAAGGCTCAAAATGATTTGCTCAATGAATTGAATAGTAAGGATAATGATAATGCTGTTAGAGTTATGACTAGAGGTGGTAGAATGACTCAGGAACCTTTGTATCCTAAAGGCCACCCTAAGAGAATGGAGCAAGATTCTCAGAGAAATAATATAGATGCACCTAGTCCTTCTAAAAGGAAGATAAAGAAAAATGATAGGACTTTGCATGCTTCTAGTGAACCTGTTATTGAAACACCTGAGAATTCAAATGATATTTCTATTTATGATGCCGAAACTCAATCTGGTAATGAACCTGAAACTAGTGATAATGTTAATGATAATGTCCATGATGATGCTCAACCTAGTAATGATAATGATATAGAAATTGAACCTGCTGTTGATCTTGATAACCCACAATCAAAGAATCAACGTTATGATAAGAAAGACTTTGTTGCTAGGAAACACGGTAAAGAAAGAGAACCATGGGTTCAGAAACCCATGCCTTTTCCTCCCAAACCATCCAAGAAAAAGGATGATGAGGATTTTGAGCGCTTTGCTGAAATGATTAGACCTATCTTTTTGCGTATGCAATTAACTGATATGCTCAAAATAAATCCTTATGCTAAGTATATGAAAGATATTGTTACAAATAAGAGAAAGATACCGGAAGCTGAAATTTCCACCATGCTTGCTAATTATACTTTTAAGGGTGGAATATCAAAGAAACTTGGAGATCCAGGAGTACCAACTATACCATGCTCCATTAAAAGAAACTATGTTAAAATTGCTTTATGTGATCTTGGAGCTGGTGTTAGTGTTATGCCTCTCTTTATATCGTAGACTTGATTTGAATAAGTTGAGACCTACTGAAATATCTTTGCAAATGGCTAATAAATCAACTGCTATACCTGTCGGTATTTATGAGGATGTGCCTGTTGTAGTTGCAAACGTTACTATTTTAACGGACTTTATTATTCTTGATATTCCCGAGGACGATAGTATGTCTATTATTCTTGGAAGACCCTTTTTGAATACTACAGGGGCTGTTATTGATTGCACTAAAGGCAATGTCACTTTTCATGTTAATGGTAATGAGCACACGGTACACTTTCTGAGGAAACAACCTCAAGTTCATAGTATCAACTCTATTGGAAAAATTCCATCGATTATATTTGGGGGTTTTGAATTTCCTCTTCCTACTATCAAGAAGAAATATGATATTCTTATTATTGGGGATGTGCATATCCCCATTGAGGTAACATAGTGTTATTCGAAATTTCTTTGGTTCCATGTTATTCAGAATGAGTTCGTTAACAAGACTTGATCAACCTTGTTAGTGGATTCCTTTTGATGATCATGAGATGGATGAAACTAGAAGGCACAACCTTCTGTACCCCACCTTTACTTTCTGTTATTTGTATTAAATAAAATAAAAATAGTATTTTCCTGTCTGTTATCTGATTATCCGTGCAATATAAAAATACCACAAAAATAAAAGTTCTCCAAATGCCCTGAAATTTAAATATGATTTTTCTGGAATATTTGAGAATATTTGGCACTGAGAACACAGCAGCGGGTCTACCACCTGCCCACGAGGGTGGAGGGCGCACCCTACCCCCTGGGCGCGCCCCCTGCTTCGTGGGCCCACGGTGGCCCTCCTCCACTTATCCTTTCACCTACACACTCCTTCTTCCTCCCACAAACACGAATATCCAGCTCAAGCACGAGTTCTAGCTCATTTTGCTGCCATTTTCGATCTCCTTGCTCAAAGCACCTCTCACAAAAACTGCTTGGGGAGATTGTTCCTTGGTATGTGACTCCTCCATTGGTCCAATTTTTTTTGGTCTAGTGCTTTATTCATTGCAAATTTTTGCTGCTTAGGTGACCTGTTCTTGAGATTGCATGTCAAATTTATATGGTCAAAAATAGTTTTGATGCATGATATAGGCCCTAGGCACTTGTAGGAGTAGATGCTATCAATATTATTGAGTTTGGTTTACTTTTATTTTTGAAGTTACTAAAAATTTCAGAATTTTTCAGAAAATGATGAAGAGACTTTTGAGGGGCTCATCGAGCCGAAGCTCGAAGGAAAAGACACCGAAGCCTAAGTATAATCTGCCTCGCACCGTGGAGGTTCGGTCGTGTGAATGGCCCTCCGATGATTTCTTGAGAGCAGCCGGGATTTATGAAGATTTTCATGAATTGGCTAAGAATGCAGGCCTCACCGCTTTCCTCCACGACCAACGCGATCAGTATCTCTTACTCACAAATATCTTTGTGCAAAACTTTCATTTCCATTCTAGGAGCTCACCACCTACGGTGGAGTTTCATTTATATGATGAGCATAAGGAGATGTCACTTTATGATTTTTGTCGGGTTTGTTTAGTCCCTTTCGAGGGCACGACAGAGGAACCACATCGCAGCGATGTGGATGGGTTTATTGATACTATCACTGTAGGGGAAACAAGGAAGATTTCCGATGCACGAATCACTAGCATACATTTTCCTACTTTACGCTATTTTGCATTATTTTCTAGTTGTTGTTTAATTGGTCGCGGAAACTGTGGAAACCTTAGTGTCCCTGATATTATTATTCTGCTCCACGGTTTATACGGTGATAACTCTGTTAGTATGGGCGGCATTATTGCTAAACGGTTAAGTCTGAATCGTACCAAGGGCCCCATCTTTGGAGGCATCTATGCTTCACGCCTAGTTGCACATTTTAACATACCTATTAGGCATTATGAGAAGGAAGAAAAAGTGTTGCCTCGTGTTTATTTAGATTATAAAAGTATGGTGGCACTTGATTTTATTGTTAAAAATAGGGAAGGAGAGCTTAAATACAAATTGTTCTTTGATAAACATCATCCTGAGACTATTACCCTGCCTGCTCCTTCTTTGTTTGATTTATCTGCATGCCAGTACCTTGTTCCGTTAAAGGCTATTCACGGCTACCGGAACCCTGCACTAGCTATGGAGCTAGAGCCGGAACCACCAGTTGATCCTTCACGATAGTCTAATTACCAGTGGGATCCGGGGATGATTGCCAGCCAGTGGCAATCGGAGTCTTCTTCTTCATCGCAGTACGACCCCAGCTATTATTATGGATATCCGCCAGGCCAGCCGTGGCCATAGACCAACTTAGGCCAAAAGCCTAAGCTTGGGGGAGTACGTATTTCCCACCGACATTACATTTATGCTCACACACTCATTGCTAGATGTCGGTGCTCATACTTTTTCATTGTATCATCCATGCTAGTTTATTTTCTTTTTATGCTTTCTTTTTGTGTGTTTAATAAACCTTAAGAAAAAACCAAAAAAAATTAGTTGTAGCTTTTAATTAGTTTACTTTCCATGCTTGTAGTAGTAATTAAAAAGAAAACCCAAAAAGATTTCCTGTTCTTCTTTTGCTTGTTGGGAGCTCTCCCGTGTAAATGGTTTTATTCCTTTTCTTTTCTTTGGGGTTGATAGGAGAAGACCTTAATTAAATTGTTGAAGTGGCTCTTGTATGCATAATTGTTGATCTGACAAAAGAGCCCATATTGCCTTGTCTTCTCCTGTTTATTGAATGCTTGCAGATTCCAGCTTAGTCCAATGCATGTGCACTATTATTATTATTCACATCATTTGGTCGCGCAAGTGAAAGGCAATTATGACGATATATGATGAATTGACTGAGATGAGAAAAGCTGGTATGAACTCGACCTCTTTTGTTTTTGTAAATATGATTAGTTCATCGTTCCCGATTCAGCCTATTATGAATAAACATGTTTGCAATGACAACTAGAGATCATAGTTTCTTGTTCCATGCTTGATTAGCTATGAGTTATAATGGTTTACCTTGCGTGCCAACATGCTATTAAAATGGTTGTGATGTGGTATGATAGGGTGGTATCCTCCTCTAAATGATTTAAGTGACTTGACTTGGCACATGTTCACGCATGTAGTTGAAACAAAATCAACATAGCCTTCACGATATTTATGTTCATGGTGGATTATATCCTACTCATGCTTGCATTCGGTGTTGATTAATTTTAATGCATGTCATGAATGTTGTCGCTCTCTAGCTGGTCGCTTCCCAGTCTTTTGCTAGCCTTCACCTGTACTAAGAGGGAATACTGTTGTGCATCCAATCCCTTAAACCCCAAAGTTATTCCACATGAGTCCACCGTACCTACCTATATACGGTATCTACCCGCCGTTCCAAGTAAATTTGTATGTGCCAAACTCTAAACCTTCAAATAAATATCCTGTTTTGTATGCTCGAATAGCTCATGTATCAACTAGGGCTGTCTGTATCTTCCATGTTAGGCGGGTTATTCTCAAGAGGAGTGGACTCCGCTCCTCACTCACGAGAAAGTGGCTGGTCACCGGGATGCCCAGTACCATGCTTTATGGAAACTAAATCAAAATAATTGCAAACAAAACTCCCCCTGGGACTCTTGTTAGTTGGAGGCACTCATTGTTTTGAGCAAGCCATGGATTGATGCTTGTTGGTGGAAGGGGGAGTATAAACTTTACCATTCTGTTTGGGAACCGCCTATAATGTGTGTAGCATGGAAGATATCGCCATCTCTTGGTTGTTATGTTGACAATGAAAGTATGCCGCTCAAAATATTAATCACCTCTATTTCAAAACCGATCTCTGGCACCTCTACAAATCCCTGCTTCCCTCTGCGAAGGGCCTATCTATTTACTTTTATGCTGAGTCATCATCCTCTTATTAAAAAGCACCAGTTGGAGAGCACTGCTGTCATTTGCATTCATTATTGTTAGTTTACATTGGGTATGACTTGACCGGATCTCTTTTACCATGAATTACAATGTCTAGTCGGTCCTTGATCTTTAAAGGTGCTCTGCATTTATGTCTTGCGGTCTCAGAAAGGGCTAGCGAGATACCATCTTATTATATCATATTCTGATTGTTTTGAGAAAGTGTTGTCATATGAGATTTATTATTATTGCTCGCTAATTGATTATGCTATTGATATGAGTAAACTTGAGACCTAAGCGTTATTGCGAATGTGGTTAGTTATAATCTTTGCTGAAAACCTGAATGCTGGCTTTACATATTTACAACAACAAGAGCAAACAGAGTTTGTAAAAGTTTTTCTTTATCACTTTCAGTTTATCAACTGAATTGCTTGACGACAAGCAAAGGTTTAAGCTTGGGGGAGTTGATACGTCTCCGTCATATCTACTTTTCCAAACACTTTTGCCCTTGTTTTGGACTCTAACTTACATGATTTGAGTGGAACTAACCCGGACTGACGCTGTTTTCAGCAGAATTATCATGGTGTTATTTATGTGCAGAAACAAACGTTCTCGAAATGACCTGAAATTTCACGGAGCAACCTTTTGGAAAATATAAAAAATCCTTGCCAAAGATGAAGACCAGGGGGCTCACCATCTGTCCACGAGGGTGGGGGGCGCGCCTGCCCCCCTAGGGAGCGCCCCCTACCTCATGGGCCCCCTGGAGCTCCTCCGACTCCAAATCCAACTCTATATATTGTGTTTCGGGGAGAAAAAAAAATCAGAGAGAAGAATTCATCGTGTTTTACAATACGGAGCCGCCGCCAAGCCCTAAAACCTCTTGGGAGGGCTGATCTGGAGTCCGTTCGGGGTTCCGGAGAGGGGGATCCGTCGCCATCGCCATAATCAACCATCCTCCATCACCAATTTCATGATGCTCACCGCCGTGCGTGAGTAATTCCATCGTAGGCCTGCTGGACGGTGATGGGTTGGATGGGATCTATCATGTAATCGAGTTAGTTTTGCTAGGGTCTGATCCCTAGTATCCACTATGTTCTGAGATTGATGTTGCTATGACTTTGCTATGCTTAATGCTTGTCACTAGGGCCCGAGTGCCATGATTTCAGATCTGAACCTATTATGTTTTCATCAATATATGAGAGTTCTTGATCCTATCTTGCAAGTCTATAGTCACCTATTATGTGTTCTGATCCATTAACCCCGAAGTGACAATAATCGGGATACTTACCGGTGATGACCGTAGTTTGAGGAGTTCATGTATTCACTATGTGTTAATGCTTTGTTCCAGTACTCTATTAAAAGGAGGCCTTAATATCCCTTAGTTTCCGTAAGGACCCCGCTGCCACGGGAGGGTAGGACAAAAGATGTCATGCAAGTTCTTTTCCATAAGCACATATGATTATATTCGGAATACATGCCTACATTACATTGATGAACTGGAGCTAGTTCTGTGTCACCCTAGGTTATGACTGTTACATGATGAACCGCATCCGGCATAATTCTCCATCACCGATCCATTGCCTACGAGCTTTCCATATATTGTTCTTCGCTTATTTACTTTTCCGTTGCTATTGCTATCATCACTACAAAATACCAAAAACATTACTTTTACTATTGTTACCTTTTGCTATCGTTACCACTACTATCATATTACTTTGCTACTAAATACTTTGCTGCAGATACTAAGTTTCCAGGTGTGGTTGAATTGACAACTCAGCTGCTAATACTTGAGAATATTCTTTGGCTCCCCTTGTGTCGAATCAATAAATTTGGGTTGAATACTTTACCCTGGAAAACTGTTGCGATCCCCTATACTTGTGGGTTATCAAGGGCTCTACCCACGAAGGGTCCACGAAGAAGCAACCTTGTCTATCCCACCATGGCCGTCGCCCATGAAGGACTTGCCTCACTAGGGCAGATCTTCACGAAGTAGGCGATCTCCTAGCCCTTACAAACTCCTTGGTTCAACTCCACAATCTTGATGGAGGCTCCCAAGTGACACCTAACCAATCTAGAAGACACCACTCTCCAAGAGGTAACAAATGGTGTGTTGATGATGAACTCCTTGCTCTTGTGCTTCAAATGATAGTCTCCCCAACACTCAACTCCTCTCATAGGATTTGGATTTGGTGGAAAGATGATTTGAGTGGAAAGCAACTTGGGAAGGCTAGAGATCAAGATTCATGTGGTTGGAGTGGAATATCTTGACCTCAACACAAATGCAGGTGGTTCTCTCTCCGAAAATGTATGTTGGAAGTGTAGGCATGTTCTGATGGCTCTCTCCATGAATGAAGAGTGGGTGGAGAGGTATAAATAGCCTCCACACAAAATCTAACCATTACACACAAATCACCAAACTCGGTGGGACCGAATCATACTACTCGGTCAGACCGATTTAGTTCAAAATGTGACCGTTAGGGTTTTTGGTGGGACCGACATGTCAACTCGGTGGGACCGATTCCATTAGGGTTAGGGCATAACGTAATCTCGGTGAGACCGATTACACAAACTCGGTGAGACCGATTTTGGTAATGGACTAACAAAGAGTTGGTCAGGCAAACTCAGTGGGACCGATTCGCTCATCTTGGTTGGACCGAAGTGTTATGAAAGGGAAACAGAGAGTTTGCATTGCAATCATGGTGGGACCGATCGCTCATCCCGGTTTGACCGAAACGTTATGAAGGGAAACAGAGAGATTACAATCCCATCTGGGTGAGACCGAGATCCCTATCGGTGAGACCGAAAAGACTAGGGTTTCTGGCAGGGGCTATGTCAACTGAACTCGGTGGCGCCGGATAGAAAGTTTCGGTGGGGCCGAGTTTGACTTTTGGTTTGAGACATATGTAGATATGAGAAAGTAGTTGAGGGCCTTTGGAGCATATCACTAAGCACTTTGAGCAAGCAAGCCATTAGGCAACACCTCATCCCCTCTTAATAGTATTGGCTTTTCCTATGGACTCAATGTGATCTTGGACCACTTAAAATGAAAAATATAGAGTCCTGAGCTTTGAGCTTGAGCCAATCCTTTGTCATTAGAATTTTGAGGGATCCACTTTTCTCATCCATGCCATGCCAATCATTGAGCTTTCTTGAAATATTTATCTTTAAGTAGCATTAGCTCAATGAACTATATGTTGTTAGGAATTACCAAAACCACCCAGGGATAGTTGCACTTTCAAGAATACTTGGGAACCTTTAAGTTGCTCGAAAAGCTCATTGATGTTGGGAAGTGGATACTTGTTCTTTATTGTCTTCTTGTTCAATGGACGGTAGTCAACGCGGAGTCGTTCCATTCCATCCTTCTTCTTGACAAAAAGAACACCACAAACCCATGGAGATGAATGCGCTCTTGTTCATCGAGTTGTTTCTTCAACTCCTTCAACTCCTCTGGTCCAAGCTTGTAAGGACGTTTGCAAATAGGTTCCGTGCCAGGATGAAGATCGATAACGAATTCAACTGGCCGGTGAGGATGCATTCCCGGAAGCTCTTCTGGAAAGACGTCTTGATATTCGCAAACGACTGGAATCTGAGAGATGGCATTCAACTCGCCCTTCTCATTGAGAGAAAACAGTCGAATGGTTTCATCCCGAGCGACAAAGATGATCACATTCTCAGAAGAGTGTGTCAATTGAATCTGCCTGGCAGCATAATCAAGCCGAGCCTTGTTCTTAGAAAGCCAGTCCATGCCGAGAATTAGATCAATATCCGAGTCACCAAGAACAATTGGAGAAGACATGAATTTATAGTTGCCCATCTCGATTGACACATCAGGAGCTATCAAACTAGAGCTCAAACGTTTACCCGGAGAAATGACAGCCATGGGTTTAACCAAAAGTGAAGTAGTAAAGTCATGCTTGGCAAAAAACGGTCTTGACATGAAACAATGCGATGCACCAGTGTCAAAAAGAACTTTTGCAGGAATAGAGTTAACTAGAAGGTTACCCATGATCACATCTGAAGAATCCTCTGCCTGAGCTGCGTTCATCATGTTCACCTTAGCATGCTTGGGATTATGCTTGACCACTGCATTGCTGGAAGATCTCACAGGAGGAGGAGGTGGAAGGCACCTTTGGTTGGAGCATTTGTTTGCATAGTGCCCTTTCTGCTGACACTTGTTGCAAGTAACCTCTGAGAGCGGGCGGTGATAAGGAGCACTTGTCCTTGGAGTATGAGACTGAGCTTTGTTCTGATAGCCTGGGTTGGGTGGGTGGGAAGATCCATTTCCACCTTTGCTCTTCTACTGGTAGGGCTGGCGAAACGAAGGAGGAGGCAACCAGAACTTCTATGGCTTAGCTGCCACTTGTGAGGAAGAAGAAGATTGAACTGCATCCCTGACTCTCTTCTTAGATGCCTCACACTTGAGCTGAGCAGCTTCTTGCTTTAGTGCCATGTTGTAGAATTGATCGAACTTGGTCGGCTCAAGAAGCACGAGAGCTAACTGCAGATCCTCTTTGAGGCCACCTCTAAATTGATAAATCATACTCTTTTTGTAACACCCACGATGCGGCTATATCTCACACGTGTCGGAGCACGACTTAGAGGCATAACCGCATTGTAGGCATGTTGCAAGAGGGGTAATCTTTACACATCCCATGTAATGAATAAGAAAGAGGTAAAGAGTTGGCTTACAATCGCCACTTCACACAATACATGAATATAGCATTACATCATCCAGAATACAATCAAGGTCCGACTACGGAACCAAAATAAAGACAACCCCAAATGTATAAGATCCCCATCGCCCCAACTGGGCTCCACTACTGATCGTCTGGAAAGGAAACGTAGTAACGTCCTGAGTCCTCGTCGAACTCCCACTCGAGTTCAGTCGCATCCCCTAGAATGGCATCTTCGGCACCTGCATCTAGTTTTGGAAGTAATCTGTGAGTCACGGGGACTCGGCAATCTCACACCCTCGCGATCAGGACTATTTAAGCTTATGGGTAGGGAAAGGTAGTGAGGTGGAGCTGCAGCAAGCACTAGCATATATGGTGGCTAACATACGTAAATGAGAGCGAGAAGAGAAGGCAAAGCACGGTCGAGAAGCTACAAAGATCAAGAAGTGATCCTAAAACTACTTACGTTCAAGCATAACACGAGACTGTGTTCTTTTCCCGGACTCCGCCGAAAAGAGACCATCATGGCTACACACGCGGTTGAAGCATTTTAACTAAGTTAGGTGTCAAATTCTCTACAACCGGACATTAACAAATTCCCATCTTCCCATAACCGCGGGCACGACTTTTGAAAGTTCGAAACCCTGCAGGGGTGTCCCAACTTAGCCCATCACAAGCTCTCACGGACAATGAAGGATATTCCTTCTCCCAGGACGGCCCGATCAGGCTCGGAATCCCAGTTACAAGACATTTCAACAATGGTAAAACAAGACCAGCAAAGCCACCCGAATGTGCCGACAAATCCTGATATGAGCTGCACATATCTCCTTCTCAGGGCACACCGGATCAGCAATCCGTACAACTAAAACCAACCCTCGAGTTTCCCCGAGGTGGCGCTGCAAGGGGCTCTAGTTTGGATCAACACTCAGAGGAGCACTGGCCCGGGGGTTTAAAATAAAGATGACCCTTGAGTCCGCGGAACCCAAGGGAGAAAGGATTAGATGGAAAATGGTAAAACCAAGGTTGGGCCTTGCTGGAGGAGTTTTATTCAAGGCCAACTGTCAAGGGGTTCCCATTATAACCCAACCGCATAAGGAACGCAAAATCAAGGAACATAACACCGGTATGACGGAAACTAGGGCGGCAAGAGTGGAACAAAACACCAGGCATAAGGCCGAGCCTTCCAACCTTTACCAAGTATATAGATGCATTAAAGTAAACAAGATATAATAATGATATCCCAACAATAAACATGTTCCAAAAAGGAACAAACTCCAATCTTCACCTGCAACTAGCAACTCTATAAGAGGGGCTGAGCAAAGCGGTAACATAGCCAAACAACGGTTTGCTAGGGCAAGGAGGGTAGAGGTTTGACATGGAAATATGGGAGGCTTGATAAAGCATGTGGTAGGTATCGCGGCATAAGCATATCAAAAGAGCGAGCAACTAGCAAGCAAAGATAGAAGTGATTTCGAGGGTATGGTCATCTTGCCTGCAAAGTTCTCCGAGTTGATGTAAGCTTGATCCTCGTAAGCGTACTCAACGGGTTCCTCGATCACGTACTTCTCTCCCGGCTCTACCCAAGGAAAGAACACAAACAAAAGAAACCACAATCAACCACGGTGCAATGCGCAAGCAACATGATGCAAAACATGGCACGATATGCGAGATGTAATATGCAATGCATATGCGTGCTCCGGAAGAAAAAGATTGAACCAGGCCTCAACTTGGCAAACCAAGAGTGCCGCTGGAAAGATGAGTTGATTTCGGTCAAAATCGATATAAAGATCACCGGAATCGGATGCACGGTTTGCAAATGGCAAGCAAAACAATAATGGCACAAACCTGTGATTAACACCATGATGCCATCTAAATGCAACAAGAAACTAAGCTACTGCACTCTAACATAGCAACAAAGCACATGGCAGTGAACTACTCAAGATTCTTGACAAAAGATGAACAGTGAGCTATGGCTAAATGACACAATAGCAGGTCAAACAAGCATGGCAAAAGTGCAAAAGATATCAGCTTCACAGACTTAGGAAAATAACATGTCAGGAATTAACATCAGGAAGCAATGTTTGGAGCAAGATATCAACATGCTACAGGATCAGGATGTAGCAAAGCAAGGCATGGCATGAATCTACCCAAAGCATATAACAAAAGTCCCTTACTGACCATAAGCCAAAAAGGATCAGAAGATATGATGGCACCCATGTAAACATAGCAAGTTTCGTTAATAGATTCAGACTTAGCAGAAAACTGGACATGGCAAAAAACAGAGTTACATAGGCATGTTTGCGAGCTCGATGCACTCAACTCAAGGCATTGCATGACAAACTAAGCATACACCCAGCAAGAAGACATGATCAAGAAGCAAAACATGGCAAGAACAATCTCATAGCATGCATGAATCAACTACAACAACCTTGGCAAAATTGATTAACACGTAAACAATCTGCCAGGAACATTTTATAGCAAAAGTAGAGCAAGATTGAGTCATGCTAGGGTACTCCATAATTGCAAACAGAGACATGGATGGATAGAGCATAACCATATTCTCAAATCATACTTACTGAACATGCTCAAAAGAGGCATGGATCACTCTATAACAACATGAATACATGGCATAAAAATAACATCAGGGAAATGACTTAGAAGAAATCTAAGTCCCGGAAATCAGCAACATCACGAGAGCTACTTTGCATGCTTGTTCTAGTCACCACATTGATCACACAAATACATGGCATACACCCCTGTAAAGATGGCATGGCATAGCCCAAAACACATGTAGGGCTCAAGTTCATAGGAGGCACACAATAATCATGGCAAAAATGACAAATGCCCATAATATGTTAAGAAACAAAAACTAACATTTTATAGCACTCTTGCAACAGCATTTTAGGCATCAAGATGGACTCAAATAAGCATGGTGCAATGGAACAAAATGAAGAGGACATCCTAACGAACATTTTGATATCTCACACGCGCAAAACGGAGCTACGGATGATGAGATATGGTGTGATGAACATGGCTAAAAAAATATGTAGAAAAAGACTTAGTGAAGAAAAAGCGGTCAACCCTAGATATTTTGGATCCAGATCTGAGCACGCGGTTCCCGATGATCGTCGGAGGCTCGCCGGAAAAAGGACGTCGGAGAGATCGGGGAAGAAGAGGCTGGCCGGGGCGGCGAGATCTGAACGCCCTCTGCCCGGATCCGGTCGGAGCGGTCGCCTGCGATGGCGGGGCGGTGCCGCGGAGCTCCGGTGGTCGGCACGGGCGGCGTGGAGGCGAGGCGGCGAGGTGGAGGCGGCGGCTGGCGTCGGTGAGGAGGAGGTGCGTTGGCGCGGCGAAGGCGGAGCGGCGCGGTGGAGGCGTGGGCGAGCGGACGGCGGCGTGGAGGGCGCGGGCCGTGGGGGCCGGTGACGGGCCCGGAGGGCCGGCGGGTGCGCGGCGGATCTGGGGCCACGTGTCAGCACGTGGTTGGCTGAGGGGGCGGCGGCTGACGTGTCCGGCGCCGGCAGACGTGTCCGGCGCGGAGAGAGAGTGGTGCTAGGGTTTGGACCCGGGATTTTGGACGGGGAAGGAATATTTATAGATTCTGGGAGCTAGGAGAGTCCAAATGGGGTGTGGTTTTCGGCCATGCTATCGTGATCGAACGGCCGAGAGGATGGAGGGGGTTTGGATGGGTTTTGGTCCACTTTGGAGGGGTGTTGGGATGCAACACACACGAGGCCTTTACGGTTCCTCGGTTAACCGTTGGAGTATCAAACGAACTCCAAATGGCATGAAACTTGACAGGCGGTCTACCAGTAGTGAACCAAGGCCTCTTGGCAAATCTTGGTCCAATCCGAGAACGTTTAACACCCGCACACGAAAAAAGGCAAAAGGGGGCGCCGGAGGGCGTAGGAGTGTCGGATCGCAAAACAGACAATGGGGAAAATGCTCAGATGCATGAGACGAACACGTATGCAAATGCGATGCACATGATGACATGATATGAAATGCATGACATGGAAAAAAGCCAAACGAAGGCAAAACCCAACCACGAGGGAATATCATAACTTAGAGCCGAAAATGGCAAGAGTTGGAATACAAATATGGCAAGTTACATACGGGGCGTTACAACACTCCACCACTACGAAAGGATCTCGTCCCGAGGTCTAGGACTGGAAAAACTCTGGATATTCGGAACGGAGGTGGTCCTCGCGTTCCCAGGTGGCCTCTCGGTCGGAATGGTGTGACCACTTCACTTTCATGAATTTGATAGACTTTTTGCGAGTCTTGCGCTCAGTTTCTTCAAGAATAGGAATGGGATGCTCATGATAAGACATGTCTTCTTGGAGATCAATCTCTTCGAAGTTGATGGTGCGGTCAGGAGTTTTGAAACACTTGCGAAGCTGAGACACGTGAAACACGTTGTGCACGTTTGCAAAGTTGGGTGGAAGCTCAAGTTGATAGGCGAGATCGCCTCTTTTGCCAAAGATCTTGAAAGGACCCACGTATCTAGGGGCAAGCTTCCCTTTGATACCGAAGCGACGAGTACCTTTCATTGGAGAGACACGGAGGTAGACATGGTCTCCGATCTCGAAAGCCAAGTCGCGATTCTTGCTATCATATTAACTCTTCTGGCGCGATTGCGCGGCTTTGAGATTTTCACGAATGACTTTGCACATTTCTTCAACCTCTGTGATCAAGTCATTGCCAAGAAGTTGGCGTTCACCAGTCTCTGACCAATTAAGAGGAGTACGACACTTTCTGCCATAGAGAATCTTGAATGGGGCCTTGCCCGAACTCGCTTGGAAGCTGTTGTTGTAGGAGAACTCGACATATGGAAGACAATCTTCCCACTTCATACCGAAAGAAATGACACAAGCCCTGAGCATATCTTCAAGAATTTGCTTGACTCGCTCGACTTGGCCACTAGTTTGAGGATGAAAGGCTGTGCTAAAGCGAATGCTGGTGCCCATGGCCTTTTGAAAAGAATCCCAAAACTTAGAAGTGAATATGCTTCCACGATCTGAAGATATCAACTGCGGAATGCCATGCAAAGAGACAATCCTGGAGGTATATAGCTCTGCCAACTGAGCTGCTGTGATAGATTCTTTGATAGGAAGAAAATGAGCCACTTTAGTGAGCTTGTCGATGACAACGAAGATAGCATCATTGCCACACTTGGACTTGGGAAATCCAGTCACGAAGTCCATCTCAATATGGTCAAACTTCCATTCTGGAATGGCAAGAGGTTGGAGGAGACCAGCTGGTCGTTGGTGTTCTGCTTTCACTCTTCTGCAGACATCACATTCATTCATGAACTAAGCAATCTCGCGCTTCATTCGAGTCCACCAATATGACTGCTTGAGGTCATGGGACATCTTTGTATTTCCAGGGTGAATAGAAAGGAGTGAATTGTGAGCCTCATTCATAATGACTTTACGAAGGTCACCCTTAGGAACAACAATGCGATCCTCGAAGAATAGAGTATCTTTGTCATCAAGGCGATAGCACTTGTACTTGGGTTGGCTCTTGGCAATCCCAATCTTCACCTTCTTCACCATTGCATCAAGAAGTTGTGCCTCACGAATCTGATCGTCCAAAGTAGGAGAGACTTGGAGGTTGGCAAGGAATCCTTGAGGAACAACTTGGAGATTAAGTTTGCAGAAAGCTTCACAAAGATCCGTTGGAAGGGCTTGAGAATCAAACTGTTGCAGTAAGCCTTCCTGCTCAATGTGTCTGCAATGACATTGGCCTTGCCTGGAGTACATTCAGTACTCAGATTATACTCTTGAAACATTTCGACCCAACGAGTCTGCCTGAGGTTGAGGTTGGTCTAAGTAAAGATGTACTTGAGACTCTTATGATCAGTGAAGATGTCTTCCTTCCCAACAAGAGATGTCTCCATGTTAAAAGAGCATGGACAACTGCCGCCAACTCGAGGTCATGAGTGGGGTAGTTCTTTTCGTTGGGCTTCAACTGGCGAGAGGTATAGGCCACAACTTTCTTCTCTTGCATTAACACAGCACCGAGACCTTGCAGGGAGGCATCACAGAAAACTTCGAATGGTTTGGATTCATCAGGAGGAGTCAGAACTGGAGCTGTGACTAACTTCTCCTTGAGGGTGTTGAAAGCGATGTCACATTCAGGCGTCCAGACATACTTCACATGCTTCTAGAGATGGTTGGAAAGAGGCTTCGCGATCTTAGAGAAATTCTCAACGAATCTTCGACAATAGCTTGCGAGCCCAAGGAAACTGCAGAGTTGCTTCACATTCTGAGGCGGTTCCCAATTCACAATTGCAGACACCTTCTCAGGATTAACAACTATGCCCATGGCGGAGATGATATGCCCAGGGTAGAGAACCTCATCGAGCCAAAACTCGCACTTTGTAAACTTCGCATAGAACTGATGTTCTCTGAGTTTGTCCAGCACCAATCTCAAGTGCTTGGCATGATCCTCCTTGTTCTTGGAAAAGACCAAAATGTCATCGAGATAGACCAAGACAAAGTCATTTGTGTATGGGTTGAAGATGAAGTTCATCATGCGAGAGAACGTTGGAGGAGCATTGATAAGGCCGAAAGACATGACAGTGTATTCATAGGAACCATAGCTTGTCCTGAATGCTGTCTTGGGGATGTCTTGTTCACGAATGCGAATCTGATGATAGCCCATACGGAGGTCAAGCTTGGAGAATACTTGAGCACCTTTGAGTTTTTCGAAAAGCTCATTGATATTGGGAAGTGGATACTTGTTCTTTATGGTCTTCTTGTTCAATGGACGGTAATCGACACAAAGTCGGTCCGTGCCATCCTTCTTCTTGACGAAAAGAACACCACAACCCCAAGGAGAAGAACTCGGTCGGATCAGACCCATACGCTCTTGTTCATCGAGTTGTTTCTTCAGCTCCTTCAACTCTTTCGGTCCAAGCTTGTAAGGACGTTAACAAATAGGTTCCGTACCAGGCTCAAGATCGATGACGAATTTAGCTGGCCGGTGAGGAGGCATTCCTGGAAGCTCTTCTGGAAAGACGTCTTGATATTCACAAACGACTGGAATCTGAGAGATGGCATCCAACTCGCCCTTCTCATTGAGAGAAAACCGTCGAATGGTATCATCACGAGCGGCAAAGATGATCACATCCTCAGACGAGTGTGTCAATTGAATCTGCCTGGCAGCACAATCAAGTTGAGCCTTGTGCTTAGAAAGCCAGTCCATTCCTAGAATAAGATCAATATCCGAGTCACCAAGAACATTAGGAGAAGACATAAACTTATATCCACCCATCTTGATAGACACATCCGGAACGAATACTCGAGAAGTAATTTGTTGGGCCAAAGAAACAATAGACAAAGGTCTCAACAATACTTGAGTAACCAAATCATGCATAGCCAAAAAAGGTCTTGAAATGAAAGAATGCGATGCACCAGTATCAAAAAGGACTTTTGCAGGAATATCGTTAACAGGAAGGTTACCCATGATCACTTATGAAGAGTCCTCTGCCTGAGCTGCGTTCATCATGTTGACCTTTGCAAACTTGGGATTATGCTTGACCACTGCATTGCTAGCAGATCTCACAGGAGGAGGAGGCGAAAGACGCCTCTGGTTGAAGCATTTGTTTGCATAGTGACCCTTCTACTGACACTTGTTGCACGTAACCTCTGAGAGCGGACGGTGATATGGAGCACTTGACCTTGGAGCATGAGACGAAGCTTTGTTCTGAAAGCTTGGGTTGGGTGGGTGGGAAGATCCATCGCCACCTTTGCTCTTCTGCTGATAAGGCTGACGGAACGGAGGAGGCAACCAGTACTTTTGCTGCTTAGCTGCCACTTGAGTTGAAGAAGAAGAAGAAGAAGAAGGACACTTAAAAAAACACTTCTGTGATGGTACGTGTTTGTCACAGTAGGTCGCTTTTTTTGTCATGCATGTACATCCATGACAAATTTATGACAGAATCAAGATAGTCATACCTGTGCTGTCGTAGAAGTGTTGCATGACATTACCAAAATTATCATCATGGAAGTGTCCACTTCCATGACGATAAATCGCGCGTCACAGAAGTGCTTTCGTCAAGGGTGACCGACACGTGGCATCCACCGTAACGGAACGCCGTTAAGCTATTGGGTCGGGTTTTGGATCCGATAACCCGTTAACAGCCCCGACCAATGGGGATTTTCCATGTGTAAAATCATCATTGGCTAGAGGAAACACGTGTCGGCTCATCGTCGGGACAGATGTCATCCACTCACTGGACAGAAGGCGCCTATGATACGTCGACACGTGGCACGACCCAACAAGTTTAAATGGGCCAGCCCAACTAGAGGCCCACAAGATTTTGCAGACCATAATGGGCCGGCCCAGCTAAAGGCCCACGAAATTTTGCGGACCATAATGGGTTGGCCCAGCTAAAGGCCACAAGATTTTGTAGGCCATAATGGGCCGGCCTAGGTAAACGCCCACAAGATTTTTTGTGCCATAATGGGCCGGCCCAGGTAAAGGCCCACAAGATTGTTGCGGGTCATAATGGGCCAGCCCAGCTAAAGGCCCATGAGATTTCGCCGACATTAATAGGCCGGCCCAACTGTAGGCCCACAAGATTTTGAGGACCCTAGTAGGCCGGCCCATTAACTGGCTGCCATGTTTTGGGCCAAATGCCGGCCCATATTTGATCCGCTCCATTAATGGCCTGCCACGTTCCGGGCCTAATAGTGGCCCATATGAGATCCGACCTGTTAAAATCCTACCACGTTCTGGGCCCTTTAAGAGGCTTTGGGCTCAATTATGGCCCATATTAGATTCGGCCCGTCAACTAGACACTATGCTTTTGGGCCCACTTGCTAAAGGCCCACTTAGTAATTCGGCCTGATATTAGTTTTGGCCTGTTTAGGGCCCGTTTAACATTTCGGCCCTATATTAATTTTGGCCTGTTAAAAGCCCATCATATAGTTGGGCCTAACTATGGCCTGGTTTGCATCCGGCCTGCTCGCAGCCGATATCTGATTGGGCCAAACAAGGGCCCAGACAATTTTGGCCTGTTAAAAGCCTGTGATTTGATTCGCACAATCATGGGCGGGGTTCATTTCGGGCTGCTGCCGGCCTGTGAGCTGATCGGCACGTTTTAGGCCCAACCTACATCGTGATTGCATGACGGCCCGATTATGTACCGCAATTTTATGGTTTGGCCGGTTTACTGCGAAGACATGATATATATATACAGTAAAATAACTGTAGCATCGTGAATAAGGAAAAACCTATACTATACAATAAAGAAATTATGGCATATTACATCCACTGGGCATCAAAGTTCGCCACTATGATAATAAAGCACAAGCAGACAGCAGATTACATACACTGGGCATCAAAATCGCCACCAGTGCAAATAAACACACTGACAAAATAATATACAAAACCGACAGCACTTCAATAGAGTTCAAGAAAGGTTAGCCCTACTGGGGAGCTGCAGCGCAAGCAGCTAAGCAAGATGATGAGACTGCGCTTGTTCAACACTTATATCTTCCTCACTCTGAAAGATAAACAAGCAGACAGATGACAAGTTTTGCACATAAAAGTATCAGCGCTCACAATTCATCACATTTCTTACTGACGAATAAAGTGACACAGTTTAAATTTGCATTAACACAATATGGTATTGTTTAGGTCAAGACATGGCAGGGAATGACATTGTGAAGGAGTTGGCAGCTTCACGACACCACTGGATTACAGATCAAGAACTCATAAGTATCAATGGTTAGTGTGCTGTCAATTTATACCATTTCAGATTGGCAAACAAAGAGATGGTTTAAATAATAGTAGAATAATATGACATTTTTCATAGTTAAGACATTGCAGAATATGACATTATGCTGTAGTGGGTAGGTTCACCACACCACTGGATTACAGATGAAGAACAGAAGCATACATGCAGTGCAAAAGAAGATCACTTGCTCTGTATAGTTTAATTTACATGGTATGAAGAAGGAACTTGGTTGTACAACTGAAAACTTAAATTGAGAAAGGACGAACTTTTTTTATGAACTACATATAATAAACTTTAAACAAGCAATTTGATGCAAACACCAAAAATAAACAGCTATTGCAGTCATGCCTAACCAAATATATACAACAAAGTTTGAAGGCTTGAGATGGACAAACTTACATTATTGGTGAAGACAGGCTCTATAAAGGCCTTGTCCATGCTGATGGGGGGGCAATTCAAGAAGTTTACCACATAATCTTCTTCAAAAGCATTGCCTTTATTCTACATTTTGTTAAGAGTAAATATAGATGTGATAATATACGAAAAAATGAAGAATATTTAAGATAAGATGAAGAGTGATGCTACATAACCAAGTAGCTATAAATGTAAGTGCAGCGATACATGCAAAAGGTACAGCCAAGAGCAATGCACAGCTAAACTTCTTCAGTACCGACCTTATGGTAAGAGTAAATATAGATCTGATGTGTAGAAAATGGAGGGCAAAGGAAATAAGCTGCAGAGTGATGGTACATGAACAACTACCTGTCATTATAAGTACACTGATAAATGACAGCATGTACTTACAAGAATAATGCAGAGCTAAAAAACATTGGCATTGGATATATTCTACACTAATGTAACCATTCATACTGATCAGATAATTTGGAGCGAACAATTGATAAGCAAGCTATCATGCATACTGCTGTCACATAATGAACCAGGTATGTATGCAAGTACAGTGATACAGGACAACAGGTACTAACAAGAGCAAAGCAGTGTGCAACATATTTGAGATATCCTGTCATTCTTGTCAAACCGGAATTCTTCTTCGAGCAGATTTCCTGCAAAAAAGATCCATAGGGCACATGCGGAAAAGTAGAAGTTCAAATTGTCATGTGATTTCATAGACAGTACCTCATCCTGGGAACGAGACCAGTGCATAACAAGGTTTTTCCATTCAATGTCTTCTAAATTTAGCATTGGAGACTTCACCGGAAATTCATTTATAGACTTGCTGTTGACATGGATTTTGACCAAGATAAAATGAAATGCATAAACCACATAAAATATTAATGTGAAACGGCAAAATCCATTTTATAATGAGAAGAATCAATTTAAAAATATAATCAATCGCTCAAAGTGAGGACCGACAAAATAGGCATAAGATATATTTTCGAAGGTGGATAATGCACGCATTAAACCGACAATTATAGAATATGACAAAAAATAAACAGTAATCAAGTTTCGCCTATAAAAAATGAGAATGCATTTTTTATATGTACGCACACCGTCGCCGACAAATACTGATCTAAAATTAAATTTCACCGTCAAAGACGACACCAATATTGTCGAAGCATCATGCAGTATGTTCCTCCATCAAAATATTGTTATATCTTGACAGATGCACACAAAATAAATTTGATAGAGATAGCCAATAATAAGAGCGAGCCGCTGCACAAAAAAAAATAAAAATCCATTGGATTGCGTACATGCATGAGGTGTGCGTACGTGACATAGCTAGGAATGCATGTCAAGAGACCCATACGGTGTCATGCCACTTAAGAAAATTAGCCTTAATGAATTACTAGAATCAGGCCTAGCCCGCTTTTTAAAAAATGGCTATGGTAAGCGTTGCCTCATCATCCATCAGCCATACAAGCAAATGGATTAGAGCAAGAGTCCACACGTTGACAGATGATGGCCTAATTAAGCCCATATTGGCTGATGGGACATTGCCGGGTAATTAGTGATTAAACAAATAAAAAAAGAAAAGAGCAGCCCGCTCCCACGATCCCACGATCTATCAAACATGGGCGCGCGTCCTGCGAGAGCTTCATCTGCTCGCCCGCCCTTATAAATACCCCCATGCTCGTTTGCTCAGGGGTTGATCTCATTTCGTCTTTCGGTTCGCAGTCCATTCATCCCCCGCTGCTGCTAAGCTATAGAAAATATACACGCAGAGAAAGAGAAAGGAGGCAGGCATCCTAGTGGTAGGAGGTGAGAAGGTGAGATTCATGGCTCTCTCCTAGCCCCTGATTTGGCCATTGCGATACAGGTCAGGGAGCTTTCTTCCTCCTCTTCTCCTAAAATTCTAGCCCTTGGTTCGGCCATCGCGGTACAAATCAAGGAGCATGTTTCATCTCCCAGAAAAAATTCTTGCCCATAGTCCGGCCACTGTGGTACAGACTAAGGTGCATTGTTTAATCTATCTCAAAATTTTGTCTTTGGTTTGGCCATTTTGGTACAGACTAAAGAGTATGTTGCATCCATCCCAAAATTTTGTCCTTGGTTCAGCCATCGCGGTACAAACCAAGGAGCATGTTATATCTACCCCAAACTTTCTCCTTCGGCTCAGCCATCGCGGTACGAGTCAAGGAGCATGCATGGTTCTTGTAAGCACGGTTTCTTTAAATGTTGCGTGTGCTTGTCCTATTGATCCCCGTCTTGGTTTGGTCCCTGTAGCGATACAAGCCAAGACGAACACCTCATTCCTTGGTTTGGTCTCTATACATGGATACGAATCAAGAGAGTGTCATAGGTGCGAAAACCTCATAAAAATTGACTTAATTTGGTCATCATAAAAAAAGGATATGACAAGTTGGAATGAAATTACGAACACACTAAACTAAACTCATGATAATCTCTTGTTTGGTTACGCTACGAGCATTATGTGTCATGCTAGTTGCAATACAAACAAGAGCATAAAAATATATTCCCTCACTTGGTTACGCTGCACGCGGGCATTATCTTAATGTCACGCGGTGTAAGTAGTAATACGAGCAGGGAAAAACTTAATTAAAAATGTGTTCATGATACACACCTAGAAATCAAAATCATGCAAGATGAATTATAAAACATGTTGCATCATAAAAACCAATCTTACTTGGTTACGCTACACGCGGGCATTAACTTAATGCTACGCAGTGTTAGTAGTAATACAAGTGAGAGGGAACTAAACAGAATATTCAGGCCACATATTTGGTCAAAAGTCAAATAAAACATGGCATGAAATGCTCCATTGCTATACGAGCCTAAACTATTAGCATCGTCATAAATGGATACCAGAAACTCACTTTACTTGGGTTATGCTACACACTAGCGCCAATGAAATAATGCTATGTGGAGTTAGTGCTAATACCATGTGAGGTACAAACATAAACAAAAATGATAGATGTCATACGACTCATGCAACACCATAATTGCTCGACAAACCTTTGCTTGGTTACGCTGCACGCGGGCATTATCTTAGTGCCATGCGGTGTTAGTAGTAATACAGGTAAAGCAGAACTTAATAAAAAATAAGTTCACTCCACATCCACATATGCATACAAAATTCATGCAAAGGCATTTTCATGTAGCCCACATAGGCTTTAAACAAATAAAAAATATCATAAGCAAACTCCATTCGGGTCAAGCTATACGTGTGTGTCATATCATTGCACCGCGTGGTTAGTTTTGATACCTTGTGAAGTCAAAGTCAACAAAATATGGCACATATCATATGCACCATAAAAAAGCATCAAAATTGTGTCAGAAAGCTTCAGTCCATTACGCTACACACGGGCACCATATCAGTGTCGTGCGGTGATAGTAGTAATGTGATGATGCAAAACTTATTAAAATTGGCATGTCACATATATCCATGCCACCAAAACCAAAAATGTCATATAAAATTCTCAAAGAAAAATATATACACATCCTATATGCCAAACGTAGGATAAAGCTATGCCTAGCCAAAATCAACCTACATTCCGCATATAAATAAGGTTGGACACACACAAATTGTTTCATGCTAGGAAAATATATTCCCAAACATCACACATAAAATCATAGAGGAGTACTTGCATGGAACCAAACTTCAAGCTCACCAAGAAGGAGTTCGTCGTCGACCGCGAGGAGGATTTCTCTCGTAGTATGTTGTAATAGGAGTGTGATGCAATCCTATGTAATAGATATGTTGGAATTGTTAATCAGGGGTTTTCTCTACGGAGATGTAATTAACAGAATTTTTATGTAAATGTAAGAGTTCTGGAAATAAAGTACCTGCAATGTTTGATCTCCATTTTATTTACGCATTTAAATTATTCACTCTGTATCAATGACGTGGACGCGTGTTCTCACGCCCGCCATTTTTCCGTCATCACTTGCCATCAAAGTGTGGTTTCCTCAGGTAACACCGATACTGCTGCAATGCTTCCTTGAAAAGCACAAGCAAGCTTTGCTCGTCATTACTATCCAGATTGACCGTCGCCTAGTTACAACAATGTAATGTAAATCATTGATGTGTTCAGTCAGCAAAAAAAGGAAAATAATAGCCATGAATAATAGCACTTACACGTAAGTTGGACAGGAAGATGTGAAAATGGTGTTTGTCTTCACAATAATCTTCCCATGATGGGAATATATGCATGTAGTCCCTAATAACATTGAAAGCATTTTCTTTTAAACTAGGAATAAATGGAATGGGGTTCCAATCTACAGGAATTGGCCGTCTCTGCAGTTGAGATAGGTCTTTGGCCGGTGGACTTCCTGTACTTTTTGCTGGAGTGGGATTTTTCTGTGGTACAGCTGGTGCTATGGCAAATGAAATCGGTATACCTTTTGCTAGAGTGCAGGTCCTGTGTGGTGGGGCTAGTGGTGTGGCCAGTGAAGTATGGGTACAGTCTGCTGGAGTCGGTCCTACGTTTTGTGTCACTAGTTGTACAACCAATATAAGTGGCGTGCTGTCTGATTTCTCCGGCACCACCACGTTTTTCAAGGACTTTGCTGGTGCTCCTTCAGGTTCGGCAATCACCCTCTTCCTTTTTGATGTCTGATGCACAAGAACAACATTTGAGTGAAAAAACATGGTATGATGACAGATGGAATATGTATTGATAATGGATGGGCATGGCATCTCGACATATATGATGAGTAAACTAAGCAGATGGCGGTGCAACAAAGTAGAAAAAATGCAAGACAACATATGCAAGATACCCGCAATCAATAAAACATTGCCAAATTAGAACAGGCACCTTGATGGGTGAACAGGACAGGCCATCTGCCTTTGACTCCTCGAGGTTACAATAGTCATTAGGATGATATTCTGAACAAGAATCAACAGGTGGGGAGCGTATGAGTTTCATTGCATCTAGAATGGAACTCAATTCCTTGGTACCAATTTTGTAAGTCATTGCAGTGTTTAGCTTCAAGAGTGGACTGCTGCTAGTGTGACACAAAGCAGCTACACAGATCATAGTGTAGATATAACGGGAAAACCTTAAGCATCAGAGTAAAATCAGCAAAGTGGAACTTGCTGGAATATATGTGCTAGTATTGCCGGTACGGCTAGAAAGGCTTCGGATACCAGCTCTCTTCAAGTGAAGGTGCAGTACTGTTAATATCAATGTAACTCTCAAAGGCGACACAGCTCCCCGCATTTCCTTGCTATTCTTATAGGATTCAAGTGGGCAGGCCACTACAAATCCTATTCCCATGTTTACAAGATCCTACGAATCAAAGAGGCTCAAAGTGTCCATCACAATCGACCGTATATACCTCTACACTACAAATGTCCCTGCTCATCTTCAGTACAAGGAACATATTGTACTACTATCATACTCCCTCCGTTCCAAAATATAAGTCTTGGTAGAGATTTCCACTATGGATCACATACAGATGTATCCAGGTACATTTTAGAGTGTAGATTCACTCATTTTGCTCCATATGTAGTCCATGGTGGAATCTATACAAAGACTTGTATTTAGGAATGGAGAGAGTACATATTAAAGAAGAACGGAAGAGGAACATGGTAAAGAAGAGCAAGCAGATTTCGGATAATAAAATGTTGGTTGCGCAGTGCCCACACATGATGAACCAGAGCGCATTAAGAATGCAACTGCTAGCTGTCTCTCGACCATTTCAGGCGGTTGGATGAAGATCATACGTCTCCTAACCCTTCTTCTTCCTCGTCTCTGATTCTTCCCATACAGAACACCGCACGGGCTGCCGGCCGGACCACTGGCCCCCACCGCCTGTGTTCCTCCGCCACCCCCACCCCCACCCCACCCCAACCCCCACCCGCGTCGAGTTTTCTTCGTTCGGTGAGGCCCCACAACCACCCGAGCCCCTTCGATAGCACCGGCGAGCTTTGAAAAATCGACTGACCCAACTTTGAAATTTAGTCTACTGTGATTTAACTAGTGTGGAATATAAAAGGGGAAAACCATAAGCATTGCGAGTATGGTGTTGAGCGTGCCATGGCAGATCCGAAGGTGCAAACCGGACAAAGGCAACTTCGCAACCAAGACAAGAAATCAGAGTAAAGCAGTGGCGATCTATTTTCTTGTTGCGATAAATAAGTTGAGCAGATACGAAAGAGTACCGCCTCTGGTGCGGCGCCGTGTAGGCATCTGCTGAGAATTTGACGATGCTGCGGTAGCGATGGCTGTCGGCGGCGTGGAAGAAGATCTAGGAGCGTAGTCGGTGGCGGCGGGGCACGGTGGACGAGACGGTCGTAGGAGCGGCACCGGCAAGGTGGACGACGGCGGGGATGCAGCGAGAGGACGGGATGCAAGGATACCGGTCCGAACCCGTGGATGAGAGAGGTCGATCTCTTGTAATGGACGGCGGCGTCGGGGTATCAGCTCCGGCATGGTGGAGGAGGACGGCGGTGGATGGGGTGGCGGACGGCGGCGGACAGAGGAGGGTGGGGTGGAGAGGGTGTTTTGGCGCCCACGGAGTACGAATGGGGAAAAGGGAGGTAGAGAGGAAGGGGGTGATACGTCTCCAACGTATCTATAATTTTTGATTGCTCCATGCTATATTATCTACCATTTTTGGCAATATTGGGCTTTATTATCCACTTTTATATTACTTTTGGGACTAACCTATTAACCGGAGGCCCAACCCAGATTTGCTGTTTTATGCCTATTTTAGTGTTTCGAAGAAAAGGAATATCAAACGGAGTCGAAACGGAACGAAATCAACTAGAGAAGTTATTTTTGGAAGGAAAGCAACCCAGGGAACTTGGAGTGCACGTCAGGGGAGACACGGGCTGCCCACGAGGGTGGGGGGCGCGCCCCCTGCCTCGTGGGGCCCCCGTGGCTCCTCCGACGTACTTCCTGCACCCATATATATCGTCGTACCCTAAAACTTCCAGAACGAACAATAGATCGGGAGTTCCGCCGCCAGAAGCCTTCGTAGCCACCGAAAACCAATCTAGACCCGTTCCGGCACCCTGCCGGAGGGGGCAATCCCTCTCCGGTGGCCATCTTCATCATCCCGGCGCTCTCCATGACGAGGAGGGAGTAGTTCTCCCTCGGGGCTAAGGGTTTGTACCAGTAGCTATGTGTTTGATCTCCCTCTCTCGTGTTCTTGATTTGGCACGATCTTGATGTATCGCGAGCTTTGCTATTATAGTTGGATCTTATGTTTCTCCTCCCCCTCTTCTCTCTTGTAATGAATCGAGTTTCCCCTTCGAAGTAATCTTATCGGATTGAGTCTTTAAAGACTTGAGAACACTTGATGTATGTCTTGCCGTGAATATCTGTGGTGACAATGGGATATCACGTGCCACTTGATGTATGTTTTGGTGACCAACTTGTGGGTTTCGTGACATTGGGAACCTATGCATAGGGGTTGGCACACGTTTTCGTCGTGATTCTCCTGTAGAAACTTTGGGACACTCTTTGAGGTTCTATGTGTTGGTTGAATAGATGAATCTGAGGTTGTGTGTTGCATATCGTATAATCATACCCACGGATACTTGAGGTGGCATTGGAGTATCTAGGTGACATTAGGGTCGGGCGAGATCCATTTTCAATTGGAATTACATTCTATATACATCATTTTTATATATACTTTCAAAAGCACAACACCATTTATACATAAATATGGTTTACAAATGGCATGATCTCAGATTCATAAGGTTGTATCCATCAATTTGGATTTTCAAATATTTGAAACCACTTTATGTTGAAATCCAACGTATGCATTCCTCACTAACTGTCTCCGATTAATGTGTGTTACATGCGGGTTTTTTTACTTCTCAAACATGTATAATGTGTTTCACACACGCAACATATAGTGTAATCCCGTTTAGACATTAATTGCATATAAACCATGCATTGTTTGTAATTGAAGAATCTATGGATCACCAATATTGATAAACTATATAACATTACACGTGTGCCCAAATTCAAATGAATATGCATGTTTGATACACCAATTTGCATTATGATATTATCGATGTCGTGATCTCCAGTTTAAATATTTGAATCCCCTTTAATCACTACTAGGGAAAAGCCTAGCAGCAGCGCGGGTTTTAGACCTATCAGTAGCGCGGGGTTATGCGCTACTGATAAGGCGCTACAGCTAACGTGTAGCAGTAGCGTGCCTCCTCCCACGCTACTGCTAAATCGACTTAGTAGTAGCGAGTTCCCGGAGGAGCGCTACTGGTAATTAGTAGTAACGCTTCTCCCTGCCCGCGCTGCTACTATTATTTCGTATTTTATCTCTTTTTAATTCCATGTTGTATTCGTACACCTTTACACAAGTTTTCATACAACAGGAATTTAGAAATTGTTTTTATATCATAATGAGTTATTACATCACGGGGTGAAAGAACCGTGTGGACTAGTTTCAATTTGATGGACATCCACTTGAAACTAATCTGCGGTTCTTTCACCCAATGATATAATAAATATCATCATCATATCATTAACAACTTATCATCATCATCATCATATCATTGGTCACTAGTCGTAATCACAAGTACTCCTCACATCATCAACTCTAACACATTGTATCACATAAAAAAACATATTGTACCTCATAGGACCTACTACATTCTCTTAGGACCTACTATATTCTCTAAGGTAAAATAGCAAAAAACAAGATAGCCCCTGACTCTCCATTATGGAGAATGGAGATTATCCTGTCTCCAATTCTTGCCTTTCGCTTAATGTTACTTCCAAGAACCTCCTTGCGAATGTCCAAACATTTTTTCCATTCTTTGATTAGCATGTGTTCACCGCTTTTAGAAATCCGATATGCACATGTGAGCTCCTTAGATCACCTGGCTGTATGTTCATAACTGCAAGGCGACCATTCTGATACATCAGATGAGGCACACAATCCATCGGGATTTCCTGTTGAAAAACATAGTAATAACTTCGTAGTTAGCAATGATGTACTAGTTTTAGAAGTATGCAAAAGATGCACGGATGTCGCAATAGTAAAAAATCTTACCAGGGTATCTCCATAGAAGTTAACGTGGTTCAACACGTGCACTAGTGGCACGTATTCACCATAATTTGGAGGAGTTCGATAATAGGTATTGTAATTCTCAAGAAAAGTACAATAAGCAATCAGATGACTTTTCTCCTTATAAGCTAATTCGGAGCCATCAGTGTAGTGGGTTTTGTCTACCATCTTCTGCACATTCTTTGAAGATTCAAAATAAGTTGTCAATGGAAATAAGCTGTCAACTATTTTGAAATAAACAATATAAATTAGTTAATATCTATGTTTGAGAAACTCACATTGCGGTAGAATCGGAAGCGTATCAACAAGGACCCAAATGTCCATATTGTCTTGCTTGATGTCAGGATTACCAAGATCCATGGTGACAATCATACCCTCATAAAAACCATACATTTTGCAAAGTGCTTCCCAATTTTGGCAACCAAAATGGGTTATGCTCTGAGAATTGTACATATTTACTTCAAAATCGATATCATGATGGGTACTTAGGTGTATTTTCTTTGTTTCATAATTTTCATGGTCTTCAAAACCCATCCTCTCCAAGACATAGCGTCTTGCATGGCATGGGATAAGCTAGTCGAATTGTAAAAGATGAAAATTAGACGTTGAAATAGCTGAAGTCATGCTTAATTATGAAAAAAACACTTGTCGTTGTTGCGTACCGTTTCAACATCGAAGGTCTCCTCGAGCTTAATGCTGAAGCGCCGATCTTCATCCAGCTCAACGAACCTGTCACACATACCTCGATCATCGTGGCACCAGCTGCACTCCCCCGGGAGACTGTCGTCGTCCGAGTACGACATTTCCTACATTCATAATTCAAAGATTAAACTTGTACATATTCTAGCACGAGTCATGCCAGAATTCACGGAAAAATACGGCATGACCTTTGCTAAAAAAGGACATATCGAGCGCCTGAAATTTGCCGGAACGGAAATTAATCAACACTCCGGCAAAACATAGGCCACTCGGAGGTGTAACCAAAACATGAAATAATTGCTTAATCTAAAAAATAACAACAAATATGACATGTTCAACTAGTTCTATTAATTCAACTAGTTCTTACTAAATATAAACTTAGTATAAGAAGAAAAAAAACTAGTTCTTTCTAAAAATAAAGTAGTTCAACTAGTTATTAATTTACTTACTATACTAGTTCAACTAAAACTTAACTAGTTCAACTAAAACTAAACTAGTTCTATTAATTCAACTCGTTCTTACTAAATATAAACTTACTATAAATAGAAAGAAACTAGTACATCTACTACTAGTAATTAACATCTAACTACCACATCTACTACTAATTAACATCTACTACTGCTAATTATACAACTAGTTTACCATCACTACTAGTAATTAATATCCACTACTTCTAAAAATCATTATCTATGAACCCTAAATTAACATCTACTACTACTAAAATCATCTACTAACTAAGCAAAGAGAGAGGGGGTGGGGGAGGGGTTGGGGCCTTACAGAGGGAGAGACGGTGGCGGGGAGGTGCTCGGCGATGGAGGGGCGGCGAGGGCGGGCTCGGGATCGGGAGGCGGCGGTCCTGGGCAGTGGGCTCGGTCGAGGGCGGCGGCGGTGAGGTCGAGGGCGGCGAGAGTGTGGTCGAGAGCGGCGGTGGGCGGCGGTGGTGAGGTTGAGGGCGCGCTCGGGCGGCGGCGGTGTGGGCAGGCGCGCTCGGGCTCGGGCGGCGGCGATAGGAGTAGGGGAACAGGCCGGGGGGAGGAGGACTTAGCGAAATTTTGAGCCGGGGGGGGGGGTGGTTAACTCGAACTAGCAGTAGCGCTCATATGGAAAACATGCTATAGCTAACTTATCTATAGCGCGCTTCAGTGAAAACCGCTACTGCTAATGGAAGCAGTTATATCAAAAATATACATTGGTCATCATTGATCTTTTTGTGTATAATCTAAATAGTCAACATGAATCCTCACTGTACCTGTATAGGTACAGGCGAGGATTCATATTGCAACCGCAAATCATACACATATAGTTCAATGAAGACCAAGTGCTCGAGATAGGTTGAGAAGTAGCATATTTAAGGTGGTAAACACCTTGTTTGCTTAGCAGTATGGGACTAAACTTAATTAGTTGCGGTGATACTTAGCAGTAGCGTGTTTTGAAGAAAACCACTGCTACTAAGTTCTTTAGCAGTAGCGCGTCCATGGGAAGGGCGCTACTACTATATCTAGCCTGGGGGCAACACCGTGGCAATTATAGTAGTAGCGCTCTTTCACCTAGAGTGCTACTGCTACTTAGTCATTGGTAGCACTCTTTTCTGAAGCTCGCTACTGCTAATTAGCAGTAGCGTTTGTTTTTAAGCCGCGCTGCTGCTAAGATTCTGTGTATAAGGTTTTCCCTAGTAGTGAATCCAGATATTCGTCTCATATAGCTATCACTCATGCTTATATAGGACTATCTCTCTGGACCTATACGCGTTCATCATCTCTGAGGTATCTCTCGTGCTACCTGTATGTCGACAATGATCTTTTATCTTCGTAACACACTGACGGTACTCTCTCCCTCGACCTTCATCACTTTATCTCTCTCTAAGTATATCTTGCTCCCTGCTATGTGTCTCTAACTATGATTCTCCATGTGGAATCTCTTTCTCTCACACAAACACAAAACTTTGTCTCCCGGGGTCTCATTTCTCTCTACTATTCCCATGTGTGCCACTCGCACACCCCTCATACAGAGATGTCTTTCGCTCCTTAGATATGAGAACCTATGACTCTTCCTCATCAATATCTCTTTCTCACACACAAACACAAACTCTGCCTCCCAGGGTCTCATATTTCTCCATTGTTCTCTTGTATGTCGCTCACACACACCCTCTCTCCCTAGAGATATCTTGCGTTCCCTCGTATGTCTCTCTAGATATCACTCTCGTTGTGAAATATCTTTCTCTCTCGCAGACACAAAACTCCGTCTCTCTGGATCTCATTTCTCTCTGATATCTGTTTGTATGTGACTCACACGCACCCTCTCTCTATCTCTCTCACACCCACACACATAACCCAGCCTTCTGATCCACTCGACTCCTATCTCTAACGCACACTAGCTAGCATCTTTATCTTTCTATTTATCTGTTTCTCCATCAACCTTCTTTCTCGCCCTCACTCTTGATTCCTATCACGCACACTACATATGTTTCTCTCTACATGTAGTCAAGTGCCCTCTCACACACATATATAACTTCACCCTTTGAACCACCCGACGGTCATCTCCAACACCCAAACTAGCGGACGTCCCTCTAGCTAGCATCTCCATCTCTGTATCTATCTGTAGTTTCTCCGTCAACATTTCTTTCTCGCACGGAGTCTTGCTTCCTATCACCCACACTATATATGTCTCTCCATACATATGCATTTATAGGTTGGTCTCTTTTCCACAATCATTGCGCCTCACTCCCTCTGCTCGCCATAGATGCATGCTCCAGCCCACGCCACTATATCTTAAAGACAAAAACACATGCTCAATTGTCAGGACTTCTTCAATGCATGCATATTGTCATACCGATCCGTCTCTCCCATGTCGTTGATCTTATGACTTATGTCTTCTTTCTTTTATCTCGATCATGCGCGCGCACACACACACATCCCACGTATACATGTATACCTCTCACACATGCACGTTCAAGGTCTCTATGTCTCCATACGTAGTTAATTACCCTCAATCCTAACGCCACATCGAATCGTTCTCCTCTTTTGTGCACATAACTTCCGCCTAGATGGGTAAAACACACACTCACACTTAACAATATCCTTCTAGCTACCCCCCTTGCCTCTCACTCTTCCCCTATATCCCCGAAACCAATAAGACCATCCCTTAGTTTAATTCCCGCCTACATGCACCATCGATATATAGTAGTCTTCCTCGGTGTCTCTCGAACAAACACGTTCTCTCAAAGTTGACTCCTCTCATGCGTATAGGTCCTAATGCGTTTTTCGAGGCTAACTTTGACCAAATGTTAGAGCAATAAGATATGACATGCAACTTACACAAAGCATACCTTCAATTTTGTATGTCAAAGGAGCTTCCAATAATATAATTTGCATAGTATACATCTCATGTGCTATTAATCGTGTCAATAGTCAAAGGCTGTCTTGAAAAACACATTAGGCCCTATATAGATGGAAGGAGGGAGTAGGTCCCATGAAAAAATGAGAATAAAATTCAAACATCTGGGCATCGTGGCTCAGTCGATAACATTGAGAAACTTGGTTTTAAAATCATGAAACTTGGTATGGTGTCATGTCATGGTAGTACCATGCCGTGGTAAAAAAATTGGCCGAATAGGAACAAATTTTGGTATAAGCTTCTTGCAAATCAGAGCTTCTCTCAAGAAGGCTCGTGGTTCTGGGAGGGAACGTGTCACCTTTGTGTGCATAATTCAAAATTGAAATACAAGCACATGTTCCAGTGCACCAAAGTTGGTTGAAAAATCACATGTGTGTCCTCGGGTAAATTTCTAGGTTCCATGCAAGAAATGGGAATGAAATTCAAAATTCTGGGCGTCGTGGCTGGGTTGGAAACATTGAGAAACTTAGTTTTTTATTTCCTGTAAATCCAAAACACGCATGAAAATAATGAAACTTGGCTTGGTGCCATGACATGGCACCAACATTCTGTGGTAAATTTGCAGTCCGACTTGCGAAGGCGCACACATTAACAATCAACAAAGTCATTTTGGAAGAAGTGCTGTCACGTTACAATCGGAAACACAAGTATTATTGAAAATGTGGGCGTTCTACTTACTAGTACCATTTACGTGCCGGCACGCGTCCCCTTTTTTATTAGCTAGGAGGCGACGTGCAAGGTAGCTATTTGAGTACGAGAGGCATGCGATCAGACCCCCGCGTGTGCTTATCGGGAGGAGAGCCCTTTGACGTCCATCTGCCGTCCACCTCTCTCCCAAGGTCTCCATTAATGGCGCCCGAGCCTCTGTTTAATGGCGTGGCTATGTCTCACTCGACTGAGATTTAAGAGAGAAAAAAGAAAATCTAAAAGCACGGATCTTGATATAAGATCCAGCGGACCTATATAGCATCTACTGCGACTTATAGCAAGACTGATGAATATATAAGGACGATTAAATTTTTTTTGATCAAAGAAGGGCTTGCCCCTTCCGATTTTCATTACTGAAAACCACCACAATTCATAAGAAGTTCAGCACAACTCCAGCCTAACACGAAGGACTAAAAGCTACCAGATTGAAATCGCAACATCCCAAGAGGCCAACAAAGGCCAAACATCCGCGCTAGAACCCAACATTTCACAACCGATGACACAATCCACATCCTAAACCGATTATTACATCAAAAAAAACCAGGAAACTAGTCTCCGCGGTGAGTAGCAATGAGCTCTTTCGTGTCCTCAAGACGCCGCTTGAGAACATCCACGGATTCCTCCACCAGCCTTTGGCGCTTGTTGTGGAGCATGTCATTCTCGTCCATAAGTTTCTTCAACAAGGCACTAGTCTCCTCCTGCAGGTCTGCATTTCGGACGATCTTCTCCCTCAGCAGGTCGCGCTCGGCCCGGAGCCTCTCATTGCCCTCCCTTAGTTGCCGGATGATGCCGGTAGCCTGTTCAAACAAGGCTATCATGTCGTCCTGCAACCTCGCTGAGCAGGAGATCTGATCCGTCTGGCTATGGACGATCGCATGCATGCGCCTGTAACAGTCGTCGCGTGCCCGCGAGAAATTTTCCCAGGCCGCCGCGGCGCGGCGGGACATCTCTACTGCATTCGTGGCGCGGCGAGACATCTCTGCTGCTTTTGCGGCGCGGCCGGACCAGTCTGCTGCATCGACGGCGCGGCGGAACCTCCGTGCTGCTTCAGCGGCACGGCGGGACCTCTGTGCTGCTACTTCCGCGCAGTGGGACATGTCGGCTGCTCTCGCAGCAAGGCGGGACATCTCTCGTGCTTCCGCTTCCATGCTCGCCTCTCCCTGGTGGCAATCTCTCAACCCAGAACTCACGTTGGCCATGGCAGACGCAAGGGAAGGATGCTGAATGACTTGTTTGTTTTTCTGGATGAGGAGTTGAGGAGGAATGTGCAGTCATCTTGGCATACTAGTATTTATAACCGAGTACTAATACGCTCCTAAGTGGGAAACCATTTAGGTTGTGATCGGTGTGAATAGGTTTGCAATTCAATATAGCATGGAGTAATTTGGAATGTGACGAGACGCAAGCTCAAAATTTATTGACGGTTCTAGTTTCGAAGTGCGGCACTATTCCCAGATGGAGTACTTCTTTTTCTACTCCCTCCTTTCCGGTTTTATAGGGCTCATCTCAAAATTTTAGTTTTTCCATTTTATAAGGCTCAATTTGGTTGTCCCCAACACATGTTCAGATTCCAAGGTGCATTAAATCATTGCATGCAAGTATTAAGAGAAAATTGACCAATGCATGTACTTTATGCATGCATGCATTGCAATTAATGAATTAAACCTATCTCTCGGGACTTCTTGCACGCACCATCGTGCCACCCACAAAAACTTGTACTCTGAGTTTAGTAGTACGTTATACAGGAAGAGAAGAGGTGCACGCACGCACTCGTCCTCTCACACACGCGTCTATTTTTTCTCGAAAAGGAGGATGATGACCCCCAGCCTCTGCATCTGGGAGTCACACACGCAAATTATTGAAATATATCGAGTGTAGTGCTTCGATGTGTCGCATCAACTCGTACATCAACGAGAAGTTTGATTATCCTCTCCCTCGCGGACTTAAATGCACATGCCTTTGGCTGTATGACAGGTTGGCCACACACCTGTAGGGCCCACCTGTCATACACGCAAAGGCAGGAGCGTCCCTCCCTCGCCCATGAGCGTGGTGGCTGGCAAGACTAGGAGAAGCTTTCGCTACACGCTCTCCCTCCCGCACGCGGTGGACATGCAGCAGTTCAATCGGTGTCAGATGGCCAGAAGCGTACTGTAGTACTCCTCCAGTGCAGTAGTATTCCATCATTGTTCGACTTCCTGAAGAGGCTAAGAGCCAAGCGCAGCCCGGACGCTCGTGTGGCAGTTTCATGTGTATAGTAGTCTAGGATAGCGTGTACCGTGCCTGTAAGCTTAAAATCGTTGGGGTCGGCTACATGCTATGTGGCCGTCTCGAAGTTTAAAAAAATTAAAATAGTCTTCTGGCCCTACCTGAAAACTGCCATGCGTACTGCCCGGGAAAAGCCCCGCCCTCAACTTTTAACTACGCGAAAATAGTTCGAGCTTGTTCGTTCTATATAAATACAGTACTTACTGTATGTTTATTCACCCGTGGGGTTGTTCAATGAATGGAGGGGCGGGGAGCACAAGTGAACAATACTGTAGTACTACTAGTAGCAAGTAGGAGTCATACAGTAGTCACCTTAAATAGAGAGTTTCTTTTCTTTAATGCCATGTACACAAATTGAAACGCTTGTTGTGGAGAGAAAAAAGATAATCACTCCACTATATATGGACGCAGGGGCCTGAGCGCTTGCTTTACTAGGGTTGCTCTCTTCATTCTCTCATCCTCTCCAGATATAAACAAGATAGCGGTAACGAAATTTTCTCTCTGCTCACCGCTGGTCACAGATCCGGTCGGATCCCTTCGGCCGGTGTGTGTAGAGGACTAAAAGGTGCATCGTTCACGCGGTCATCGCCGCTGAGGGAGGAAACCCATAGCTGCCGGAGGGGCCCGATCCTCTGGCCGTGCCGTTCTCTCCGACACATGGCCAGCTCGGGAGGTCCTCCGACTCTTCTTCCTCCCCTCCGTATTGTCGCAGATCCGACCTGCCGCCGCCGACATCCCGACGACCCTCAGGTATAAGTTCTTCGAAAGCGGCCTTGCTCTACTGCCCCAGCTCCCGACGTGTCTGCATGTGCATCTTTTTCTACTCCCATCAGCTCTTCCAAAGCCACCTAAATTTTTAGTATTATTAGAGGTAAAGCTACTTCATGCATTCGAATCTAGGGCTTTGTTCAAACAACGAAGAAAGGGGGGAAAGTTGTAGCATGAATCTAGGACTTGATTCAAAGAGGAAATAATATGGTGAAAGTAGTAGAGACCGGATACCCAACCGGTCTCTTGGTTGAAAAGGGAAATAATGGGAAAATGCAGTACAAACTGGATAAGGAACAGATCTATTATTGGTTGAAAAAAGGATAGAAAGTGGCGGCTGGTGGACAAGTCAACAGAGTATGTCTAGGATTAGATTTGCTGCCATCACATAGTAAAAGGTCTCCAGGATTAGATTTGCTGCCCTCACAGTAAAAGGTCTCAGGATTAGATTTTCTACCCTCACATAGTAAAAGGTCTCCAGGATTAGATTTGCTGCCCTCACATAGTAAAAGGTCTCCAGTACTAGATTTGCTGCCCTCACATAGTACAATGGCACTCCTGCTGTTTTCCCCAGTTTGATAAGTAAGTTGCTCCTTTACGCTGCTGAGTGTCCTGGTTACCTATCCCCACGGTCCCATGCCCTTAAACCAACTCTTTAGCTGCTCTTGATTTACTGTGTCTGGTAAACAAGCAATGCCACCTAAAGTAATCCCATATTTGAGGAATCTCCTTGTTGATCGTAATGCTTCTGGTAACATGAAGCATCGCTGACGTTTTAAAATTTCTATTGTCCTTGCGTGATTTGCCATGAACATAATTAAGATGCTTCTTTTCATTTTGTATATGTTCCATATATTCTTATTGACCAGCAACTGTTTACTTTCTATCTTTTTGTGCAGATAGGGATATCCATTTCACCTTGTTGCTATTGTGACCTTTTGGTGAACTGCAGAAAACACTTTTTTTTGGAATGAGTGTATTGTGCAGTTCAACTAAAATGTCACGTGGGCAACATCTCTCAATTTTGGTGGAACTGCACAAAATGGTGATTGGAGTTTCCAAAATCTTTGTCAAGTTCTGCTGGTAATCTCGTGCAACATTTTATTAGCCTTTGCAAGATGGATCCGTCACTGTCCCCACAATGGCACTTTATTTTAGTGGAACTACACAAAAGGATAAGAAAATTATAGTTGCACCTTACATGAGCCGGACATCCAACCTTAATGTTCCTCAATTTTAGTGCAACTACTAAAGAAGAACCTGCCAGCTCACAAGAGCAAGTACTTCTTGCTAGCTGAATGATGCAATCTTTGCTTCATTTCAGGTGAACAGCACAAAAAGGTGCATGAATTGAATCATGGAACTCCAGGCAGACCTCATCCAAGTAGAGCTGGAGATTGAGTTCAAGGAGGCCGCTATTAAAGTGAAATCATGCTCTCCTGTCTCCTTGTTTGTGCTGTGCAAACATGTTGTGCAAACAGGAATACTCAACTACAGATGTTGTGACGGTCAAGAGCATTCGCCAAGTTCTTCGATTGTATGACATGGCTAGCCAAGATGGATTTAATCCCGATATTCACTTTATCAAAAGGCTCTAATGGGTTGGTTCTGAATCTTGCAAGCTGGGAATCAGTGAGATGTGTAGGCATCTTTGTTGTACTTATTATTTGGATCTTATTTGTTGGTTCTGAATCTTGCAAGCTGGGAATCAATGAGATGTGTAGGCATCTTTTTGTACTTATTATTTGGATCTTATTTGTTGGTTCTGAATCTTGCAAGCTGGGTAACACGGCATGATGATGCAGAGGACAACAACCATAACAAACAGTTCAAACTCGGTAGTATTATCTTTTGTGAAAGTGCGACAAATGTGATGATCATGTGCATCTTGAGAATAATAATTCTAATTGTTGTGCATGTTGATCCTGTGGCACTGATAGAACGAGCGAATGCATTGCTTGTTTTAAGTACAAATTTCTATTAAAGCTAATTAAATTTAAGTAAAGTGACCACTAACTCCTGTTATTACAGTACCAATACAGACCCGCTCGTGAACCGACGTGTGGCCAAGGGTGCATCTTCTGCCGGGCGTGTAGCAGACGAGGGAGGGGTAGTAACTGTTGTCGCATGTACACACTCAGCTAACTGTTGAATCCAGTTCCCCAAGAGCTGAAAAACGAACTGCTGCCGCCGCCTACACACTCGTTCACTCGAAGAGACTCAAATGACGATCCGAGGGGTGAGCCTGCTGGATATGGACTTCATCAAGGAGTTCCCCTTAGAGTTCGCCGTTCAGTCCTATGGCTGCACCAAGTTGAATGTGATGTACACCAACGATACGGACTCGGTGAAGCTCTGCCTCTCCTCAGTCCTATGGCTGCACCAGGTTCTGGAGCATTCGCCCGTTTCTTCGGCAGCGCCGACTGCACCTTCGCTACGGTGGAGAGAAGGAAGAACGTGACGATTCGGCCATCTGGTGCAACAAGCTTGTCGACATCCAGAATCAATACAAGATCATCAGCAACGGGCAGGAGAAGGACTCCGTGGTTGACCTCGCTAAGACCATCATCGACCCCTGATACACCAACATGAAAGAAGATGACCTGAACACGTGGGAGGTACCTCTGAATCTAGCCTACATAACCTACGCAGCCAAGGGCGCATACGCATGCTACGCCATGTACATGCAGATCTTGGACATGAGGGCGTGTCTGCTTCCCGTAACCAACGAGTACACGGACAGCCGCAGTGTCATGATCAAGCGTGCCAGGAAGGTCTAGATGTTGTACTTTATTTGTTTATAAGCACCTTTATCATGTGAGTGTTTCATGCATGAGCCTATGTGTCATAATTATCTGTTTTGTCCGAAATATTTCTTTTAAGAACCCATTAACCTGATTGCTTTTTTAGTGGCAATTTGTTTATGTATGTAAACTAGTTCACTTGTCCGTAAAAAAACTAGTTCACTCGGCTGCCGTGCTTTGAATCTCCTTCCTCCCAACATATTCCCCTCCTCAGGTGGACCCAGCAGGTCTCTGAATTTTGTCCCACTTTCTTTTTCGATGTAAACTGAGTTTTCTCCCAGTAATTTCCCCTAGAACCAACTCAACTGTCCGACGTCTAGCCTAAAAAATAATAATACCCCATGTACTATTAACTCATCAAATTAAAATGATATTTTATTTCGTAAGTTGGAAGTTCTTACAAAATAATAATAATAATTTTTTATATATAACTTGGCAAGTTAACTCCTAGTGATTGCGTACATAAGCTTGCAAAGATTTTACTGACGTGCAATCATGTGTTTATGTTTTTATAACATTTCTCCGTCTAGCCCAACATGATATTTTCACCCAGCCCAGCAAGTCCGCAGCTTTCGAGAAAAATGCAAATGGGATTTAAATGGGCTGCATAGATGCTACATCATTGTTTCACCCAGCCCACCAAATGGACTGACAGCTGGGTCCACGGCCACAGCCCAGTGTTTTTGTGATTTGCCAAGTAAGTCGCTTTGTCAGGCCTGTTGGGCTGCAAATCTTTCAAGACGAGGAGAGCTTTCATTCGGCTGGCCGAGAAAATGGCCCATCAATAAGGAGAAATGGGCTGTACATTTTTAAAACACATCAAACCGGCAATTAGTTTCAAATATCTTTTTTTTAATTTCGAGATTTTAAATTACATTAATTTTTATGCGTGGAGAATTTGTTGGATTTTATATTGATATACATTTATTTTTAAAATCAGTTTGAATGTGAGTTGAAATTTCGGGATTAAAAACAGTTTGGACCGCCCCGAAATATGCAAAATTTCGTATAATTTTTTAACCGTGGCCACAATATGGGCTGTAATGCTAACAAAAAGAATATGGGTTCAAAAAAACCTTTAGAATTAGCAAATGGGTTGTATGGTGTTTTCCATAGATTTGAGGCTTTCCTAAAAAAAGGTTGACGCACAAGCAGTGACTGCTGGATGGCCATCCAACGGCCGTCGCGCTTCTTCAATCTCTGCTCTTTCTGCTCCAGCCGCTCAAACAGGCGCCGGCAGGACTGCCTGCTCCCTCCTCCCCGCGGTCGGCTCTGCTGCCGTGCAGGCCTCACCGCCCCACCGTACTCCCATTGCTGGCCTAGCCATCCCTCTACTCACCCACACCTACTGTTATTCTCCAGCGACGGCAGACGAACCAGTAAACCATCGTACAGTCGTACTCCCCTCCGCGTGGGAATCAACTGCCGAGTCTTCCCTGCCTCCGTGTCGTTCCCTTCCTAGGCCTCACCGTCGTCCACCGCCCTGGTGCTCTCGGCGCGGCCTGGTCAACGTGGTCAACGACCGACATGCATCGGAAGTGGACTTTACGTGGAGAGGCCGACAGCTGGGTCCACGGCCGCATGCAAGGAAATGCCTGCTTATTACGCGCAAAATAATGATTCCTCCACCTGACATCAGGGACCCACCAAAAGGGCCTCTGTATTTCACGAAAAAAATGTTGCCGCCGCTGATAGCTCGGACCCACCAGCAATATCTTCGCACGCAAGGAAGTGCCTCCTTATTATGCACAAAACAATGAATACTCCCCCTGTTAGCTGGGACCCAGTATAGTGGCAGGCTAACTTGTGGGCCTACTAAGTTGACGGGGACGGAGGGCTTTGTCAACTTAGTCAATATGCACGATTCTAGCTCCAGTGACCGTACGATGTCCATCCAACGGCCGTAGTGCTTCTTCAACCTCTGGTCTTCTTGCTCCAGCCGCCCAAACCAGCGCCGGTCGTGCCTCATGCTCCTGCCTCCCGTGGCCGGCTGCGATGCGGCGGAGGCCTCACCGCCCCCTACTACTCCCACCGCTGGCCAGGCCATACCTCTACTCACCCACACCCCCTGTTATTCTGCGGCGACGGCCGCCTCACACCGCAGTGAACCAGTGAACCCTCGTACTCCTCTACGCGTGGGCATCCACTGCCGCGTCTTCCCCGGCTCCGCGTCGTCCCCTTCCTAGGCCTCGCCGTCGTCCACCGCCCTGGTGCTCTCGGTGCGGCGTGTCCAACGTGGTCAAGGAACGGCTTCCATCGGACGTGGACTGTACGTGGAGAGGCTGACAACTGGGTCCACGGCCGCAGCAAGGAAGTGCCTCCTTATTACATGCAAAATAATTATTCCTCCACCTGACAGTGGGACCCACCAGACGGGCCACCGTATTTCGCGAAAAAACCGATTCCCCCTAACTACTGGGACCCACCAGCTACATCTTCGCACGCAAGGAAGTGCGTCCGGGCAAAAAAACAAAACGATTCGCCCCCTGACTGATGGGACCGATCAGCTACATCTTCGCAGGCAAGGAAGTGCCTGACAGTCGGGACCCACATGGTCGAAGCGTACGTAGCGTTGTCATTCTGGTCGCGAACGTGTATGTACATACTGGTCGATGTAGAGGCGCGCACGTGTCGTAGTAGAGGCACGCACGTGTCGTAGTAGAGGCACGCACGTAGCATTTACACGTACGTACAACGGCCAGGGTGCAAGAAACAAAATACGGCCACGTATGTGTACATACGGGCGGGGTCTCGAACGCCTACTCGCGCATACGTACGGCGACGACTCGTGTACATGGCTGGGTCGGAACGGAGAAACAACGTCATCGTCGTGTTCATGGGGAGGCAACGGAATGCGTCGTGTTCATCGGGAGGGCTTGGACGGAACAGGCGATGGAAACGAGGCCTGGCGTACCGCAGAACGGAGGAAACGGCCTTGTGTTCGACCGGCCACATTCGAAACGGGATCCTGTTCATCGGGAGGGGTCTGGCATACCGCAAAACGGAGGAAACAGACCTCCTACGGTCGAAACGAGGGTCCTGTTGATCGAGAGGGGTGTGGCGTACTGCAAAACGGAGGAAACAGACTTGTGTTGGAGCGCTACGGTCGAAACGGGGGTCATGTTCATCGGGAGGGGTGTGGCGTACCGCAGAACAGGACTCCACGGGATACTGTTCATCTCCACTGTCGACCTCCTCCAGCCTCCACGGGCTCCTGTTCATCCAGCCTCCATCGCGCGCTACTCCACCGGCTACTGTTCAACCACCCCTCCACCGTCTACTGTTCCTCCAGCCCTCCACACCACGGGGTCCTGTTCAACCACCCCTCCACGGGCACCCCTCCATCGTCTACTGTTCATCCAGCCCTCCACACCACGGGGTCCTGTTCAACCACCCCTCCACCGTCTACTATTCATCCAGCCCTCCACACCACGGGGTCCTGTTCATCCACCCCTCCACCATCTACTGTTCATCCAGCCCTCCACCACACCACGGGGTCCTGTTCATCCAGAGGCAACGCCACCGCTCACTGTTCATCCAAACCCCCCGCAACGCTCACTGTTCATCCCATCGATCGGCTTCAGTTAGCAGCAGTAGCGAAGGAATCGCTTGATTGGGTTCAGTTAACAGCCATCGATCGATCGCTCGGGTTCAGTAACGCGTAGCCTGCAGTGCAATCGCTCAGGTTCAGTTAGAGCCCAACGCCTCGCTCGGGTTCATTTAGAGCCAACGCCTCGCACACACGCGCGTACGTGTACGAGAGAAACGTGCATCGCTCGGCCCCCGACCTCCCACCGTAACCGGGAACTCCCCGAAATTTTCCTCCCCCTCGCTTCTACCATGGTTTTTTCTGTCATGGACGGCCCAAAGAATGTCATGCAGCTGCGTCTCCGGCCCGCCTAGGACGAAAACCCATTTTCTGTCATGATTTTTTTGTCATAGAAGTAGGAGCCCACCACATCTATGATGATACCGGGTTTTGTCACAATTATCATCATAGAAGTGTCATATGTATGACAGGAAAAAAATTCGTTCGTCCCAAAATGTCATGGATGTGTCTTTTTTTGTAGTGGGAGTTGCATCCCTGACTCTCTTCTTAGATGCATCGCACTTGATCTGAGCGGCCTCTTGCTTTAGTGCCATGTTGTAGAACTCATCATACTTTTTCGGCTCAAAAAGCACAAGAGCTAGTTGCAGATCTTTTCTGAGGCCATCTCTGAATTGATAAATCATGCTCTTCTCGTCAGGGACGTCTTGCTTGGCGAAGCGAGCAACCCTCTGGAACAGGATGTTGTATTGGTAAACAGACAAGCTGCCTTGCTTCAGATTGCGGAACTCCTCACGTTTACTCTCAACAACACTCTGAGGAATGTGGTGAGCTTTGAAGTCTTGGCGGAAATCATCCCAGGTAATCACACGACCTCCTCTGGAATCTTTGTATTGTTGATACCACTCAGCAGCTTGGTCTTTGAGTTGGAACGAAGCAAACTTGACAAAGTCCTCAGGCCTGACGTTGCTACACTCAAAATGTTTGCAGATATCCACGAGCCAATCGTCAGCGTCTGTGGCCTCGACACAGTTGCTGAAAGACTTCAGCTGGTTTGCGAGGAACTGGTTGAGGGTAGCAAACTGAGATTGATTGTTTCCATGGCCTTGATTTCCTTGGTTGCGCTCTTGCAAGAGTTGCATAATCATCTGCGTGTTGGCGTTGGTAGCGGCCATCACAGCTTGCCATGCCTCCGGAGGTGGAGGTGGTGGCGGTGGTTCCGGATTCTGACGCGTTGGAGGAGCCATCCTGAAGAGGCTGACATCCGTTAGCATCTTGAAAGACATATATTCAAGCTGAATCAAATGGATTAAGATTGCAACATATAGCCTTAACATTCGAACAAAATGAACGAATGAATTCCAAATTAAATGATCACACTTCCATAAATTGAGAAGCCACTTAGATAGAGGTAGATAAATAAAACAACAAGGTACGGACATGAACAAATAATTGGTAAGGATTACCCAATTACAAACCAAAAATCTGCGGGAAGAAAATACTAGAGCTACATGAATTCCCACCTATGAAACTCCCGAAACTTTCCGGTTATGCAATCGGGTGTTGGGGATACAGGGGAAGCATAATATCTCACCCCAAACTAGCAAATCCTACATCCAGCTGTATCCATCCTTCAACACATAACCAAGAAACCTTTGGAAATCATTTACCTCAACCTTCGAAAAGCATCCGTTATACGAGTTATGGCAATACTCCCAAACTCCCACCCCAGTACTAGGTGGCGTCGAGGTTATCTCACCAACAACTGCATAAAAGAGATTTTCGATGTCAGTGAAACTCAGGTATTCCAGAACTGCAACGATAAAATTGTGACGACAACACCTCGGAGGTCAACTCCCCGGGACACTTCCACAACCCCTAAATGTCAGGAGGCACCAAGAACAATGTTCTCATCACAAAACCATCGGAACGATTCCAAGATACCCGCGTGATCCTAAATTTTTTTTCGTGAAATTTGAGAAGAGAAGAGTCAAAACTCTACATCAGGATGCCTCACCAGAGCGACGAAGGGAGTGAGGAGTAAAAAGAATCCTACTCTCCGATATATATAATCCTATAAGAATCAAAACATTTTTTCTAGACTCAACAACGCCAGCGATTCGATCAAGCAGGGGGCTCCTAAGTCGGGGAAGGCTCTTATACCAACTTGTAACACCCACGATGCGGCTATATCTCCCACGTGTCGGAGCACGAATCAGAGGCATAACCGCATTGTAGGCATGTCGCAAGAGGGGTAATCTTTACACATCCAATGTACTGACTAAGAAAGAGGTATAGAGTTGGCTTACAATCGCCACTTCACACAATACATGAATACAACATTACATCATCCAGAATATAATCAAGGTCCGCCTACGAAACCAAAATAAAGACAAACCCAAATGTATAAGATCCCCGATCGCCCCAACTGGGCTCCACTACTGATCGTCTGGAAAGGAAACGTAGTAACGTCCTGAGTCCTCGTCAAACTCCCACTTGAGTTCAGTCGCATCCCCTGGAATGGCAACTTCGGCACCTGCATCTGATTTTGGAAGTAATCTGCGAGTCACGGGGACTCAGCAATCTCACACCCTCGCGATCAAGACTATTTAAGCTTATGGGTAGGGAAAGGTAGTGAGGTGGAGCTGCAGCAAGCACTAGCATATATGGTGGCTAACATACGTAAATGAGAGTGAGAAGAGAAGGCAAAGCACGGTCGAGAAGCTACAAAGATCAAGAAGTGATCCTATAACTACCTACGTTCAAGCATAACACGAGACCGTGTTCTCTCCTCGGACTCTGCCGAAAAGAGACCATCACGGCTACACACGCAGTTGAAGCATTTTAATTAAGTTAGGTGTCAAATTCTCTACAACCGGACATTAACAAATTCCCATCTGCCCATAACCACGGGAACGGCTTTTGAAAGTTCAAAACCCTGCAGGGGTGTCCCAACTTAGCCCATCACAAGCTCTCATGGTCAACGAAGGATATTCCTTCTCCCAGGACGGCCCGATCAGACTCGGAATCCCAGTTACAAGACATTTTGACAATGGTAAAACAAGACCAGCAAAGCCACCCGAATGTGCCGAAAAATCCCGATAGGAGCTGCACATATCTCGTTCTTAGGGCACACCAGATAAGCAATCCGTAGAACTAAAACCAACCCTCGCGTTTCCCCGAGGTGGCACTGCAAGGGGCTCTAGTTTGGACCAACACTCAAAGTAGCACTGGCCCGGGGGTTTAAAATAAAGATGACCCTTGAGTCCACGGAACCCAAGGGAAAAGGCTTAGGTGGCAAATGGTAAAACCAAGGTTGGTCCTTGCTGGAGGAGTTTTATTCAAGGCGAACTGTCAAGGGGTTCCCATTATAACCCAACCGTGTAAGGAATGCAAAATCAAGGAACATAACACCGGTATGACGGAAACTAGGGCGACAAGAGTGGAACAAAACACCAGGCATAAGGCCGAGCCTTCCACCATTGACCAAGTATATAGATGCATTAAAGTAAACAAGATATAATAATGATATCCCAACAATAAACATGTTCCAAAAAGGAACAAACTCCAATCTTCACCTGCAACTAGCAACGCTATAAGAGGGGCTGAGCAAAGCGGTAACATAGCCAAACAACGGTTTGCTAGGGCAAGGAGGGTAGAGGTTTGACATGGCAATATGGGAGGCATGATAAAGCATGTGGCAGGTATCACGGAATAAGCATAGAAAAAGAGCGAGCAACTAGCAAGCAAAGATAGAAGTGATTTCGAGGGTATGGTCATCTTGCCTGCAAAGTTCTCCGAGTTGACGTAAGCTTGATCCTCGTAAGCGTACTCAATGGGTTCCTCGATCACGTACTCGTCTCCCGGCTCTACCCAAGATAAGAACGCAAACAAAATAAACCACAATCAATCACGATGCAATGCGCAAGCAACATGATGCAAAACATGGCATGATATGCGGGATGTAATATGCAATGCATATGCGTGCTCCGGAAGGAAAAGATTGAACCAGGCCTCAACTTGGCAAACCAAGAGCGCGCTGGAAAGATGAGTTGATTTCGGTCAAAATCGATATAAAGATCACCGGAACCGGATGCACGGTTTGCAAATGGCAAGCAAAACAGTAATGGCACAAACCTGCGATTAACAACACGATGCCATCTAAAATGCAACAAGAAACTAAGCTACTGCACTCTAACATAGAAACAAAGCACATGGCAGTGAACTACTCAAGATGCCTGACAAAAGATGAACACTGAGCTACGGCTAAATCACACAATAGCAGGTTCAAACAAGCATGGAAAAGGTGCAAAAGATATCAGCTTCACAGACTTAGGAAAATAACAACATGTCAGGAATTAACATCAGGAAGCAATGTTTGGAGCAAGATATCAACATGCTACAGGATCAGGACGTATCAAAGCAAGGCATGGCATGAATCTACCCAAAGCATATAACAAAAGTCCCTTACTGACCATAAGCCAAAAAGGATCAGAAGATATGATGGCACCCATGTAAACATAGGAAGTTTCGTTAACAGATTCAGACTTAGCAGAAAACTGGACATGGCAAAAATAGAGTTACGTAGGCATGTTTGCGAGCTCGATGCACTCAACTCAAGGCATTGCATGACAAACTAAGCATACACCCAGCAAGAAGACATGATCAAGAAGCAAAACATGGCAAGAACAATCTTATAGCATGCATGGATCAACTACGAAAACCTTGGCAAAATTGATTAACACGTAAACAATCTACCAGGAACATTTTATAGTAAAAGTAGAGCAAGATTGTGTCATGCTAGTGTACTCCATAATTGCAAACAAAGACATGGATGGATAGAGCATAACCATATGCTCAAATCATACTTACTGAACATGCTGAAAATAGGCATGTATCACTCTGTAACAACATGAATACATGGCATAAAAATAACATCAGGGAAATGACTTAGAAGAAATCTAAGTCCTTGAAATCAGCAACATCACGAGAGCTACTTTGCATGCTTGTGATAGTCACCACATTGATCACACAAATACATGGCATACACCCCTGTAAAGATGGCATGGCATAGCCCAAAACACATGTAGGGCTCAAGTTCATAGGAGGCACACAATAATCATGGCAAAAATGACAAATGCCCATAATCTGTTAAGAAACAGAAACTAACATTATGAAGCACTCTTGCAACAGCATTTTAGGCACCAAGATGGACTCAAATAAGCATGGTGCAATCGAACAAAATGAAGAGGACATCCTAGCGAACATTTTGATATCTCACACGCGCAAAACGGAGCTACGGATGATGAGATATGGTGCGATGAACATGGCTAAAAAAATAGGCAGAAAAAGACTTAGTGAAGAAAAAGAGGTCAACTCTAGATATTTTGGATCCAGATCTGAGCATGCGGTTCCCGATGATCGTCGGAGGCTCGCCGGAAAAAGGACGCCGGAGAGCTCGGGGAAGAAGAGGCCGGCCGGGGCGGCGCGATCCGGACGCCCTCTGCCCGGCTCCGGCCGGAGCGGTTGCCTGCGACGACGAGGCGGCGCCGCGGAGCTCCGGTGGCCGGCGCGGGCGGCGTGGAGGTGAGGCGGCGAGGCGAAGGCGGCGGCCGGCGCCGGTGAGGAGGAGGTGCGGCGGCGCGGCGAAGGCGGAGCGACGCGGTGGAGGCGTGGGCGAGCGGACGGCGGCGCGGAGGGCGTGGGCCGCGGGGGCCGGCGATGGGCCCGGAGGGCCGGCGGGTGCGCGACGGATCTGGGGCCACGTGTCAACACGCGGTTGGCTGAGGGGGCGGCGGCGGACGTGTCCGGCGCGGAGAGAGAGTGGTGCTAGGGTTTGGACCTGGGATTTTGGACGGGGAAGGCATATTTATAGATTCTGGGAGCTAGGAGAGTCCAAATAAGGTGCGGTTTTCGTCCACGCGATCGTGATCGAACGGCCGAGAGGATGGAGTGGGTTTGGATGTGTTTTGGGCCACTTTAGAGGGGTGTTGGGCTGCAGCACACACAAGGCCTTTATGGTTCCTCGGTTACCCGTTGGAGTATCAAACGAACTCCAAATGGCACGAAACTTGACAGACGGTCTACCGGTAGTGAACCAAGTCCGCTTGGCAAATATCGGTCCAATCCGAGAACGTTTAACACCCGCACACGAAAAAAGGAAAAAAGGGGGCGCCAGAAGGCGTAGGAGTGTCGAATAGCAAAACGGACAACGGGAAAAATGCTCGGATGCATGAGACGAACACGTATGCAAATGCGATGCACATGATGACATGATATGAAATTCATGACATGGACAAAAAGCCAAACGTAGGCAAAACCCAACCACGAGGGAATATCATAACTTAGAGCCGAAAATGGCAAGAGTTGGAATACAAATATGGCAAGTTACATACGGGGCGTTACACTTTTCATTATGGACGTCTTGTTTAGGGAAGCGAGCAAGTTTCTGAAACTGGATATTGTATTGATACACGGACATGCTGCCTTGCTTGAGATTGCGGAACTCCTCACACTTGGTGGAATGTGATGAGCTTTGAAGTCTCGGCGGAAATCATTTCAGGTAATCACACGACCTCCTCTGGAATCTTTGTATTGTTGATACCACTCAGCAGCTTGGTCCTTGAGTTGAAACGAAGCAAACTTGTAACACCCACGATGCGGCTATATCTCCCACGTGTCGGAGCACGACATAGAGGCATAACCGCATTGTAGGCATGTCGCGAGAGGGGTAATATTTACACATCCCATGTACTGAACAAGAGATAAGGAGTTGGCTTACAATCGCCACTTCACAAAATACATAAATATAGCATTACATCATCCAAAATACAATCAAGGTCCGACTATGGAACCAAAATAAAGACAATCCCAAATGCAAAAGTTCCCCGATCGCCCCAACTGGGCTCCACTACTAATCGTATGGAAAGGAAACATAGTAACGTCCTGAATCCTCGTCGAACTCCCACTTGAGTTCGGTCGCATCCCCTGGAATGGCATCATCGGCACCTGCATCTGGTTTTGGAAGTAATATGTGAGTCACGGGGATTCAGCAATCTCGCACCCTCGCGATCAAGACTATTTAAGCTTATGGGTAGGAAAAGGTAGTGAGGTGGAGCTACAGCAAGCACTAGCATATATGGTGGCTACCTTACGCAAAAGAGAGCGAGAAGAGAAGCAAAGCACGGTTGAGAAGCTACAAAGATCAAGAAGTGATCCTAGAACTACTTACGTTCAAGCATAACACAAGACCATGTTCTCTTCCCGGACTCCACCGAAAAGAGACCATCATGGTTACACACGCTGTTGATTCATTTTAATTAAGTTAAGTGTCAGGTTTTCTACAACCGGATATTAACAAATTCCCATCTGCCCATAACCACGGGCACGGCTTTCGAAAGTTCAAATCCCTGCAGGGGTGTCCCAACTTAGCCCATCACAAGCTCTCACGGTCAACGAAGGATATTCCATCTCCCAGGACAACCCGATTAGACTCGGAATCTCGGTTACAAGACATCTCGACAATGGTAAAACAAGTCCAGCAAAGCCGCCCGATGTGCCGCCAAATCCCGATAGGAGCTGCACATATCTCGTTCTCAGGGCACACCGGATGAACACTACATACAACTAAAACCAACCGTCAAGTTTCCCTGAGGTGGTGCTGCAAGTGGATCTGTTTTGGACCAACACTCAGAGGAGCACTGGCCCGGGGGGGTTAAAATAGAGATGACCCTTGAGTCCGCGGAACCTAAGGGAAAAAGGCTTAGGTGGAAAATGGTAAAACCAAGGTTGGGCCTTGCTGGAGGAGTTTTATTCAAGGCGAACTGTCAAGGGGTTTCCCATTATAACCCAACCGCGAAAGGAACACAAAATCAAGGAACATAACACCGGTATGACGTAAACTAGGGCGGCAAGAGTGGAACAAAACACCAGGCATAAGGCCGAGCCTTCCACCCTTTACCAAGTATATAGGTGCATTAAGTAAACAAGATATAATAATGATATCCCAAGAATGAACATGTTCCAACAAGGAACAAACTCGAATCTTCACCTGCAACTAGCAACACTATAAGAGGGGTTGAGCAAAGTGGTAACATAGCCAAACAACGGTTTGATAGGACAAGGTGGGTTAGAGGCTTGACATGGCAATTTGGGAGGCATGATATAGCAAGTGGTAGGTATCGCGGCAAAGCAAAAGAGCGAGCAACTAGCAAGCAAAGATAGAAGTGATTTCGAGGGTATGGTCATCTTGCCTGCAAAGTTCTCCGAGTTGACGTAAGCTTGATCCTCGTAAGCGTACTCAAAGGGTTCCTCGATCACGTACTCGTCTCCCGACTCTACCCAAAGCAAGAACACAAGCAAAGGAAACCACAATCAACCACGGTGCAATGCGCAAGCAACATGATGCAAAACAAGGCATGATATGCGGGACGTGCCATGCAATGCATATGCGTGCTCTGGAAGGAAAAAAATTGAACCAGGCCTCAACTTGGCAAACCAAGTACGCCGCTGGAAAGATGATTTGATTTCGGTCGAAATCGATATAAAGATCACCGGAATCGGATGCACGGTTTGCAAATGGCAAGCAAAACAACAATGGCCTAATTCTGCGATTAACAGCACGATGCCATCTAGAATGCAACAAGAAACTAAACTGCTGCACTCCAACATAGCAACAAAGCACATGGCAGTGATCTACTCAAGATGCTTGACAAAAGATGAACATTGAGCTACGGCTGAATCACACAATAACAGGTTCAAACAAGTATGGAAAAACTGCAAAAGATAACAGCATCACAGACTTAGTGAAAATAACAACATGTCAGGATTTAACATTAGGAAGCAATGTTTAGAGCAAGATAACAACATGCTACAGGAACCTAACATGGCAAAACAAAGCATGGCATGAATCTACTCAAAGCATATAACAAAAGTCTCTTACTAACCATAAGCCAAAAAGGATCATAAGATATGATGGCACCCATGTAAACATAGCAAGTTTCGTTAACAGATTCAGACTTAGCAGAAAGCTGGACATGGCATAAACTGAGTTACGTATACATGTTTGCGAGCTCGATGCACTCAACACAAGGCATTGCATGACAAACTAAGAATACACCCAGCAAGAAGACATGTTCAAGAATCTAACCATGGCAAGAACCATCTCATAGCATTCAAGGATCAACTACAACAACCTTGGCAAAATTGATTAACACGTAAACAATCTGCCAGGAACATTTTATAGGAAAAGTAGAGTAAGATTGAGTCATGCTAGGGTACTCCATAAATGCAAACAAGGACATGGATGGATAGAGCACAATCATATGCCCAAATCATCCTTACTGAACATACTCAAAATAGGGATGGATCACTCTGTAGCAACATGAATACATGGCATAAAAATAACAACAACGAAATGACTTGGTGAAAATCTAAGTCCCTGAAAACAGCAACATCACGAGAGCTACTTTGCATGCATGTGCTAGTTACCACATTGATCACAAAAATACATGGCATACACCCCTGTAAAGACGGCATGGCATAGCCCAGAACACATGTAGAGCTCAAGTCCATAGGAAGCACACAATAATCATGGAAAAAATGACAAATGCTCATAAACTGCTAAGAATCAGGAACTAACATTATGAAGCACTCTTGCAACAACATTTTAGGCATCAAGATGGACTCGAACAAGCATGATGCAATGGAACAAAATGAAGATCACATCCTAACGAACATTTTGATATGCCACACACACGAAACGGAGCTACGGTGACAGTGTTACAGCATGATGAAAAGTGCTAGAAAATATAATGCAAAATGACTTAGAGAGAAATTCGGGGTCAACCCTCTCTAGATCCAGATCTGGGCGCGGATTCCGAGGATCACCGGTGGCCGGAGGGGTTCGCCGGAGAGGTGTGCCGGCGAGGTGGAGAGGCGGATCCGGGGCGGCGGAGGCCGGATCCGGCCGCGGCGCGGCAGGGCGGCGAGGTCCACAGCGGCGGGCGAGGGAACCGGCGTCGGGTGGCATGGCGGCGCCGGCGAGGTGGCAGCGGCCGGCGTGGTCAGCGGGGCGGCGATGGAGGAGGCGCGGGGCGGCGCGCTCGGGCGCTGGCGGCGGCGGCTCCTGCGGGTGCGGTCGGGCAGCGATGCGGGCCCTGGGGGGCCGGCCTGGGCCGGCGCGGGTGCGACGATGTGGGCATGGGCGGAGGCGACGTGGTGAGCGGCGATTTGCCGGTGCGGTGGCGGTGGACGTGTCCGGCTGGACCGGTCGTGTCCGGCGGTGCGGGGTGGAAGAAGGCTAGGGTTTCGCCCGAAAATTTCGGAGGGGGCATATATTTATAGGTAGAGGGAGCTAGGAGAGTCCAAATGAGGAGTGGTTTTCGGCCACGCGATCGTGATCGAACGGCCGAGAGGATGGAGGGGGTTTGGATGGGTTTTGGGCCACTTTGAAGGGGTGTTGGGCTGCAACACACACGAGGCCTTTACGGTTCCTCGGTTAACTGTTTGAGTATCAAACGGACTCCAAATGGTACAAAACTTGACAGGCGGTCTACTGGTGGTGCACCAAGGCCTCTTGGAAAATCTCGGTCCATTTCGAGAAGGTTTAACACCCGCACATGAAAAAAGGCAAAAAGGGGCGCCAGAGGACATAGGAGTGCCGGAATGCAAAACGGACAACGGGGAAAAGGCTCGGATGCATGAGACGAACACGTATGCAAATGCGATGCACATGATGACATGATATGAAATGCATGACATGAAAAAAATGCAAAACGAAGACAAAACCCAACCATGAGGGAATATCATAACTTAGAGCCAAAAATGGCAAGAGTTGGAATACAAATATGGCAAGTTACATATGGGGCTTTACAAAACTTGACAAAGTCCTCAGGCCTGACATTGCTACATTCAAAATGTTTGCAGATATCCACGAGCCAGTCGTCGGCATCTGTGGCCTCGACACAGTTGCTGAAGGACTTCGGCTGGTTTGCGAAGAACTGATTGAGGGTAGCAAACTGAGGCTGATTGTTGCCTTGGCCTTGATTTCCTTGGTTGCCTTGCCCTTGGTTGCCCTCTTGCAAGAGTTGCAAGAGCATTTGAGTGTTGGCGTTGGTGGCTGCCATGACAGCTTGCCATGCCTCCGGAGGTGGAGGTGGTGGCGAAGGGTTCGACTGATCCCCATCATTGCGGTCCGGATTCTGACGCGTTGGAGGAGCCATCATGAAGAGGTTGACATCCGTTAGCATCTTGAAAGACATATATTCAAGCTGAATCAATGGATCGAAATTGCAACATAAAGTCTTAACATTCAAACAAGGATGAACGAATGAATTCCAAAGTAAATCATCACACTTCCATTAAGTTGAGAAGCCACCTAGATAAAGGTAGATGAATAAAGCAACAAGGTACGGATATGAACAAATAAGTGGTAAGGATTAACCAATCACAAACCAAATATCTGCGGGAAGAAATACTAGAGCTACATGAATTCCCACCTATAAAACTCCTGAAACTTTCTGGTTATGCAATCAGGTGTTGGGGATACAGGGGAAGCATAATATCTCACCCAAAACTAACAAATCCTACGTCTAGTTGTATCCATCCTTCAACACATAACCAAGAAACCTTCGGAAATCATGTACCTCAACCTTCAAAAAGCATCTGTTATACGAGTTATGGCAATACTCCCAAACTCCCGCCCCAGTACTGGGTGGCGTCGAGGTTATCTCACCAACAACTGCATAAAAGAGATTTTCGATGTCGACGAACTCAAGTATTCCAGAACTGCAACGATAAAATTGTGACAACAACACCTCGGAGTTAAACTCCCCGAGACACTTCCACAACCCCTAAATGTCAGGAGGCACCAAGAACAATGTTCTCGTCACAAAACCATCGGAACGATTCCAAGATACCCGCGTGATCCTAAATTTTTTTAGTGAAATTTGAGGAGGGAAGAGTCAAAACTCTACGTTAGGAGGCCTCACCTGAGAGACGAAGGGACTAAGGAGTAAAAAGAATCCTACTCTCCGATATATATAATCCTAAGACTCAAAACATTTTTTTCTAAACTCAACAACGTCAGCGATTCAATCAAGAAGGGGGCTCCTAAGTCGGGGATGGCTCTGATTACCAACTTGTAACACCCACAATGCGGCTATATCTCCCACGTGTTGGGGCACAACTTAGAGGCATAGCCGCATGGAAGGTGTTGGGGATATAGCTACCAGGTATGACCCGCTCAGGAGGGGCCGGTCAACCCCAATGGAGGGTTACGATAAGAAGCCTAGTAAACATTCAAGGTGATAGTTCATTAAGACTTGTGGAAGGCCTAAGCCCAGAAGCGGCTTAAGGCCCAATATTGTAAACCACCATATGTAAAGAAATACTTGTAAAGAAAGGCATGTAAAAGAAGTCACCGAGCCGGATACGTTTTATGAGCCGACCGGGACTCTGTAGGCCGCCAGGCGTCAACCCGTGTATATAAGGGGACGACCCGGCGGCGGCTTAGGACAGGAAATAGCAGATCGATAGCCAAGCTAGCAGATTCGCTCCTTGTTCATCGGAACCTAGCAATACAACAACAACTGGACTAGGCCTTACCTTCACCGTAAGGGGCCGAACGAGTATAAACCTCTTGTGTCCTTTGTCCCGATTAACCCCTTTAAGCTTCCCAGTTGCGATGGCCCTACGACTAAGTCCTTTCGCTAGGACATCTGCCGTGACAATTCCATGACAGTTGGCGCCCACCGTGGGGCCAGCGCACGGTGGATTTGAGTTCTTGAAGGGCAACTTCGAAGGGCTCAAGGGATACGTTGTGGGCCGGATGACCAAAAGTCATCGCGGCAAGCTCTACATCTACAACGAAGGCTGGGCCCCGAGGCCGGCTCAATTGAGTATGGGTATCGGGTCCCCTTTGGCGGAATCCATATCTTCATCGGCCGTATCGGTGAGTCAGGCCCTGAGATGGACATCTGCACCAACCTCATCGAGACAGCTCAGCGCGTGAGATCCGCCTGGGCTCAACCTGCCGTGAGGCATGCCTTCGTGGGTTGCATCCATGGAGGTGAATTCTCTGAAGGATCAGTGGATGGCGGTGAGACGGCTATCTGTTTTGACGGTGAGTCATCCTCGGGCGAGACAGATTCTTTGTATCAGCTACAAGATGGTGTGCTTAGGGGCTGTTCCGATGGCAGCAGTATTCTGGACCTCTCTGAGCCGCCGAATCGAGCTGGAGTCTCCATGGCTGGCACTCGACCTGGTCAGAATTCCGCAGCAGCGGCAGCAATAACCACCGGATCGGCAGCGGCTGGGTCAGGTGACCCCGCACGCACACCGGCTCTGGTACTGATGGACCTCATGGATAGGATGACGGCCCTGTTGACTGCTGTGGTTGAGCCAGCGGATAAAGCTCAACATGACGCGGAGGTGGCACGACTACGCGAAGAGGTGGTGCAGGCCAAAGAAAACTTAGCAGCAGAAGAGGTCAGGATGGCTTGTAACACCCATGATGCGGCTATATCTCCCACGTGTCGGAGCATGACTTAGAGGCATAACCGCATTGTAGGCATGCCGCAAGAGGGGTAATATTTACACATCCCATGTACTGAATAAGAGAGGGATAAAGAGTTGGTTTACAATCACCACTTCACACAATACATAAAGATAGCATTACATCATCGAGATACAATCAAGGTCCGACTACGGAACCAAATAAAGAAAGACCACCCCTAATGCAAAATATCCCCGATCGCCCCGACTGGGCTCCACTACTAATCAACTGAAACAAAACCACACAACGAACATGATCTTCATCGAGCTCCTCCTTGAGCTCGGTTGCGTCACCTGCATGGTATCATCGGCACCTGCAACTGGTTTTGGAAGTAAACTGTGAGTCACGGGGACTCAGCAATCTCACACCCTCGCGATCAAGACTATTTAAGCTTATGGGTAGGGAAAAGGTAGTGAGGTGGAGCTGTAGCAAGCGCTAAGCATATATGATGGCTACCTTACGCAAATGAGAGCGAGTAGAGAAGCAAAGCACGGTCGTGAACTAGAAATGATCAAGAAGTGATCCTGAAACTACTTACGTTCAAGCATAACACAAGAAACCGTGTTCACTTCCCGGACTCCGCCGTAAAGAGACCATCACGGCTACACACGTGGTTGATGCATTTCAATTACGTTAAGTGTCAAGTTCTCTACAAGTGGACATTAACAAATTCTCATCTGCCCATAACCGCGGGCACAGCTTTCGAAAGTTCAAACCCTACAGGGGTGTCCCAACTTAGCCCATCACAAGCTCTCACGGTCAACGAAGGATATTCCTTGTCCCAGGAAGACCCGATCAGTCTCGGAATCCTGGTTACAAGACATTTCGATAATGGTAAAACAAGACCAGCAAGACCACCCGCTGTGTCGACAAATCCCGATAGGAGCTGCACATATCTCGTTCTCACGGCACACAGGATAAGCTAAGCGTACAGGAGCCGACGTAACCCAAGTTGCCAAGGGGTGGCCCTGCACGGTGCTCTAGTTTGGACCAACACTCAGAGGAGCACTGGCCCGAGGGTTTAAATAAAGATGACCCTCGGGCTCCGGAAACCCAAGGGAAAAAGGCTTAGGTGGCAAATGGTAAAACCAAGGTTGGGCCTTGCTGGAGGAGTTTTATTCAAAGCGAACTGTCAAGGGGGTCCCATTATAACCCAACCGTGTAAGGAACGCAAAATCAAGGAACATAACACCGGTATGACGGAAACTAAGGCGGCAAGAGTGGAACAAAACACCAGGCATAAGGCCGAGCCTTCCACCCTTTACCAAGTATATAGATGCATTAATTAAATAAGAGATATTGTGATATCCCAACATATCCATGTTCCAACAAGGAACAAACTCCATCTTCACCTGCAACTAACAACGCTATAAGAGGGGGTGAGCAAAGCGGTAACATAGCCAAACAACGGTTTGCTAGGACAAGGTGGGTTAGAGGCTTGGCATGACAATATGGGAGGCATGATATAGTAAAGGGTAGGTATCGCAGCATACGCATAGGAATAGAGCGAGCAACTAGCAAGCAAAGATAGAAGTGATTTCGAGGGTATGGTCATCTTGCCTGAGATCCCTGAAGGAAGAAGAACGAGTCCATGACGAAGACAAACGGACGTAGTCAAGCGGATCCTCACAAGTCCGGAACGAAACCGAAACTAACGAGAGAGGCAACCCGGAAAGAAGCAAGCAACCTAATAAACAACCATCACATAAACATGACATGATGCACAACCAAGTATGATGCATGTCCGGTTTAATGAGCCATGGCATGGCAAAGTACAGAAGCAATCCTACAAATTAAGTGGAGCTCAATATGCAACTCCGTTGCATATTGACGAAACACCACATGACTTATTTAGTTCTCTCCCGTTTAAACTACTCAACAAAATTAGATGTTGTTTAAACATGGCAAGAGGTGGAGCATAAGTAAACCAAACATTTAGGCAAGTTTAAATGAGGCCGGAAATAACAAACAACAATTCCAGTAAATCCCCATATGCATTTAGCAATTTAATGCAAACAACAATTTTAAACATTTTAAATGTTATTAGCATGATGCGGATGGCATATGCAAGTTTATGCAATTTTATGAAAATGTTGATATGGGCATGATGAAGCATTTGTCATCGTGGCGGAAATGAAAGGGGTGCCACGGCAACGATTACAAAAACGGTGCCACGACAACATTCCGGTTCCAGTAACTCGATTGAGATGCCGGTGCAAACGGAAATGTGACATGAGCATGTCATGCAAGATGGTGGGGTGATCCCGGATACAGGGTTCCCATATGTCGGTGACAAGGCAAAAGAGGGGCAACGTGCACCGACAGTTCGGACTCGAGGCGAACAAGGGTGCATCTCAAACAACATGCATTAATTCATTCACGGGCGTCGTCTCGGGGTTATACCTTCCAAGGGTGCATTCTCGGAGCGGTTCGGGTATGTCGAGGGAAGTAGTTGTTCTCGCAACGGTAGTGAAAGTAGAGGTTCTCGCGGGTCGTAGAGGAAGTAGTTGTACATGTCCGTGGATGTTCGGGTCACAATGAGGGACTTGACGTTCGCTGGGTCTTCGAAGGTCGACGGTACATGTCCTGTAGACGTTCGGTTAGTGGTACATGTTTGAAGGGGAAGTAGAGGTTCACGTTTCATAGTCGTTCGGGGTCGCCGATAGTTGTACACAGTCGTTGTTGGACTTGACGGATCCGTTACACGGGTCTTCGGCGACAATAGTCGTTCCCGTTCGTTCCGAGAGGAGCTCGACGCTTCCCGGATACGTAGTCGTACACGCACGTAGATGAACTTGACGGATCCCGTGAGTAGTCGTACTCAGCGAACCCGCGTAGTTGTACATATCTTCGTGATGTAGTCGAACTTCAAGAAACCACCGGCGATGGTAGACGTACACGGCCGGCTTGATGGAACTTGGTGAAGCCAAAATGTGGCAGCACAAGACGGTCTTGGCGGTCAACGACAGGAGGTGGGCGGCGAAGCAGCAACATGCGGGCACTGGCAGCGGCATCCACGAGCAGAGGTGCGGTGCTGGTCGTGGGCACCAGCGGCGACCGGACGCAGGAGGCAGCGGAACGGGACGACGAAGCAGCAACTGTAGCGAGGCAGCGGTGCGGTGGTGAGCTCGCAGGGCGAGGACGACGACGAGCTTGGCACGCCGGAGGTAGGGACGAGGCGTTGGTCATGGAGGTTGGGGTGGTACTGCAGCGGCCTGCACTGCAGCAGCAGAAGAAGGAGGCGCGGCAGAGGCGAGGGCACATGCAGCGGCGGCTGGACGGACTCGGCGCAGCGGAGGTTTCCAGCGGCTGACAGCGCGGCGGCTTGACGGGTCACGGGCGAAGGTGTCCATGAGTAGAGGATCGCGCAAGGCAAGAGGAGGGGCACGCGGGATCGGGCGTGTCTGCGGAGGCGGCAGCCTGGAGGCATCGAAAGGAGAGAGCGAGAGGAAGATGGGATCGGGGCGAGTGAGGGTCTCCTGGCGGCGCGAGGGAAGATGCGAGGGAGATGGGGGTTATATGGGATCGGGGCCTAGGGTAGGATTAGGTGGGCCAAAAGGCCGGCCCCGTGGGGAGGGCGCCGGCTGGGCTTTCTCTCCCTCTCTTCTCAACATTCTTTTCCATTTAAAAACAAGACAGAAAAGATAAAGAAAAGAAAGAGAAGGTAGGGGTGGAATCTGGGCACGAGGACAATTTTTCCGGACTCATAAAAATATGAGGAATTTAAATAAAATGGTGAAAGGAAATTTAGAGAGAATAAAAGGAACATGTTTGAATTTAATTCAAACTTGTATGAATTTATAACCTAACCAAACTGAATCCAAAAGGGCTTAAATTTTATAGGATGACCCTACATAATAAATATGATTTATGGGCAAAAGATGAACATTTATTTGAGCAATTCTATTTGCAAATCAAATAAATAGAGAAAAGGGAAAGAAAGAAGTGGCATAGGGATTTGAAACTTGGGTGAAACCAAGTTGGAAGTGAGCATGGGGTTGATGGAAAGATCAAGAGAAGAAAACAAGTTGCAATGCGCATGAGCAACTAAATTAAACAAACACAACAATGGTATGGAGAAGATGCATGATGCAATGCACGTGATGCAATGATATGAAATGCATGACATGCAAACAAATGACAAGGCAAAAACATCGAATAACTGGAAGACACCTGGCGCAACGGTCTTAGGGCGTTACATGGCTGCAGAACGGGCGGCTCTGGATGCTCGTGCTCAGCAGCTTCAAGCGGAGACTTTCCGGCTTTCGGTGGGTCTAAACGCATCAAACAAGGTCATGAGGAGAAGGCACCAGAAAGCTCAGTCACGTCTGCCTCTGACTTACGATCCTAGGAACCTCTTCCACACACCCAGGGCTGGTCCAAATAACCCGCCGGAGGCAAATCGGATCATGACACCCGGGGCTGGGGCGCCGGTTCAACCGCGGGCCGTGGAGCCACCCCGTATGAATTCTGCTCCGCCTCATTACACACCAATACCACCAGGTTACTTTTCTAACCCTTTGGAGAATCTCATCGATGCGTCGGCTCGTTTGGCGGCTCTCCTGATGGAAGGTGACTCTCTGACAGCAATTGAGACACGAAGGGTGAGAGAACTTCTTCAGACAGCTCTGGCACAACAGGACGCGTACTCTTATTGTCGAGACATGATCCATTCAACCCCTCGCCCAAGCCGGAGCCCGAGCTATAGCAGGCATATGGACTCAGCCGCTATGTCAAGCAATGCTCAACGCCGTAACCAACCGCGCAAGCATGAGCCGGCGCAGGATGGAGCCCTAAACTTGCTGGATCAGTAGAGGATCCGTCAAGAGGCTGAGCGGGCAGTTCAACTGGCAGCTGAGCACCCGGCTCATCAGGCTTTTCCGGTTTACCCAGCAACCTCTGTTGAGGTAGGAGTGGCCACAAGAACAGGAGGTGTCCCTTGCCTGGTGTCGGCTCTACGTAATGAGCGCTTGCAAAAAGACTTTAAAGGGCCTTGTAAGGTGCCTAATTACACGGCCGACTTGCAGCCTGGGGCATGGATTGAAAGTTAAGAGATGGCGATGGAGCTGTTGGAGGTCAGCGATGCAGCAATGGCTAAGTATTTCACTATGATGTTGGATGGAACAGCTCGCACTTGGTTGAAAGGGTTGCCACCCAACTCCATCGGCTCATGGGCAGAGTTAAAAGCCCGGTTCATTCAGAACTTCAAGGACACATGTAAACAACCTATGTCAATCGTGGACCTGACTAATTATAAGCAAGAGGAAGGTGAGTCCACGACCCATTGGGTGCGCCGGGTCAAAGAGATAATACATTCATCTAATAGGATGGATGCCGGCTCGACGGTCTTAATGTTGGAGAAAAATTGCCATTTTGAACCTCTAAAACAGAAGCTGGGGCGGCTCAAGCGCGATTGTAATGACATGGGCCAGCTGATGGCGGCCCTGGTCAAATATGTTGATTCTGACAGTACCAAGGATCCCGCGTCTGATGAAGAAAAGACAGGGAAGGGAAAGAAGAACAACAACAGCAAGGGTCACCAGCATATCCCGGCGAATCAAGAAGGTAATAAACGTAAGGCTGACGAGTTTGTGGCTAAAACCAATACACAGGGTAACAACCAACGGCGCAAGGGTAGGCCACCTCCTCGGTCAGGTGGGTCAGGTCCCACCCTCGAGCAACTACTGAATGAACCTTGTCCAAGACATGGCATCCGGAAGAAGCCAGCTACCCATCTGTGGAAGGACTGTATGATCATGAAGGCATTTAAAAATTCCAACATGTTCGATGGTGGCCACGAACCTGGCGGCGGTTCAGGCGGAGGCAGCTTTCATGGCCTGGGCGCCGGCTCAGGCGGAGGCGGTTTTCACGGCCAGGGCCATCCGGGTAACTCGGGTAGCTATAATCAGCAACCCGGCCAAGGTAATCAGCAGCAACAGCAGCAACAGTTCAGGTATCAGAGTAACCCAAAATAGTTGAGTAGTGGGCAGTACCATGTATTTACCACTAGTTTATGCAAGAGGGACCAGAAACTTCATAAGAGGGCTGTAAATGTTGTTGAGCCGGTGATTCCACGTTATTTGAGATGGTCAGAACAGCCTATTGTGTGGAGTAGGAAAGATCACCTTCCCTGGGTTGATAATTCGGGTCATTTGGCCTTGGTGGTGGCACCCCGGATTGGTGGGTATAAGTTCACTAAGGTGCTCATGGACGGAGGCAGTAGCATCAACATCCTCTATTATGAGACGTTTCGTTGGATGGGGTTGACTGCTAAGAGTCTTAAACAATCCAACACTGTTTTTCATGGTGTCGTGCCTGGTAAGTCGGCATACCCAGTTGGTAAGATTGAACTGGAAGTAGCCTTTGGGGATGAATATGATTCCAGGGCTGAGAAATTAACTTTTGAGGTGGTTAAGATCAAAAGCCCGTATCATGCTCTGTTTGGACGGCCGGCTTATGCCAAGTTCATGGCTCGGCCGTGTTATGTGTATCTGCAGCTCCAGATGCCGGGTCATAAAGGCACCATCACAGTACATGGAAGCCGGAAAATAGCCCTGGAATGTGAAGAGGGTGATGCCGCTTATGTTGAGTCTGTTTGTGCGACAGAGGAGTTAAAGTTTTATAAAGATAATGTTGACCCGGCAGACATAACGTCTTTGAAGAAGCCAACTATGAAGCATTAACCGGTGTTGAAATTCAAGTCAGCTGATGACACCAAGATGGTTGATTTTGTGCCTGGCGACTCATCCAAACAGTTCATCATCAGTGCCAACTTGGATCCAAAATAGGAAAGCGTGCTCATCGAGTTCATCCGTGAGAACCGGGACATCTTTGCATGGAAGCCTTCTGACATGCCGGGTGTCCCGAGAGAACTCGCTGAGCACACTCTTAATATTGATCCAAAGTTTAAGCCCGTCAGGAAGTTTCTTCGGCGGTTTAACGAGGAAAGGTGCAAGGCCATTGGAGAAGAGCTGGCCCGGCTCTTGGCGGCCAGGTTCATTGTTGAAGTTTTTCACCCAGAGTGGTTGACTAACCCGGTGCTTGTACTCAAGAAGAATGACACCTGGCATATGTGTGTGGATTACACTGATTTGAACAAGGCTTGTCCGGCTGACCCTTTTGCTCTCCCTCGTATTGATTAGATCATTGATGCTACGGAGGATTGTGAGCGTTTGAGGTTTTTGGATGCCTGTTCGGGTTATCATCAGATCAAGATGGCAGTTAAGGACCAGGAGAAGACAGCTTTCATCACTCTGTATGGAGCCTTCTGCTATGTGTCTATGCCTTTTGGGCTTAATAGTGCCAGGCGACTTATCAGCGGTGTGTGCAGAATTACCATCACAATCAGATTGGGCATAATGTTCATTCTTATGTGGACGATATAGTGGTAAAATCCAAAGAAAAGGAAGCCTTCGTGACTGATCTAAAGGAAACCTTTGATAACCTCCAGGTCTACAAGATGATGCTTAACCCGGCCAAGTGTGTTTTTGGAGTCCCAGCTGGCAAGCTCTTGGGTATTTTGGTGTCTAACAGAGGTATTGAGGCTAGCCCAGAGAAAATTAAGGCAATTACATCTCTGGCCAAACCGGTGTGCATCAATGACGTTCAGCGGTTGGCGGGTCGCGTCGCGGCTTTAAGCTGGTTCATAAGCCGGTTAGGGGAGAAGGCGATGCCTTTGTACCAAATGATTAAAAAGGCGGATGACTTTGTCTGGAGTGACGCTGCTAATTCTGCTTTTGAGGATCTGAAGAAACAGCTCGCTGAGCCGCCGGTTCTTGCTGCTCCGGTTGAGAAAGAGCCATTGTTGTTGTACGTGGCTGCTAATTCACGTGCTGTTAGTGCGGCCATTGTTGTAGAGCGCAAGGAGGCTGGCAAAGAACATCCGGTTCAACGGCAGGTTTACAACGTCAGTGAGGTGCTCATTGAGTCTAAATAGAGATATCCACATTGGCAGAAGCTTGTTTATGGGGTGTTCATGGCAAGCCGGAAGCTCAAGCATTATTTTCAGGGTCACCCAATTACTGTGGTTAGCTCTGCTCCTCTAGGAGACATTACTCAAAATAGAGAAGCCACAGGACGAGTCGCCAAGTGGGCCATTGAACTTGGATCTCATGGTTTAAAATATGTGCCACGTACTGCGATCAAGTCCCAAGCACTGGTTGACTTCATTAATGACTGGACGGAGTTGGAGACACCGGAGGAGAAGCCAGACAACACATATTGGACAATTCACTTTGACGGGTCCAGACAATTGGAAGGCTCGGGGGCTGGAGTTGTTTTAACCTCTCCTCGACGTGAAAATTTTTGTTATGTGTTATGATTCATGTTTTCATGCATTAACAACGTAGCCAAATACGAGGCCTTGCTTCATGGTCTTCGACTATCTAAGGAAATGAGGTTGAGCCGGGTACGGTGTCTAGGTGACTCAGATTTGGTGGCTCAGCAGGTGTCAGGCAAGTGGTGGCTAAGGATCCTCTCATGGCGGCTTATCGCCGCGAGGTCGACGCGGTTGCAGGGTACTTTAAGGGTTATCAAGTGGAACAAATTGACCGCAGAAAGAACGACGCAGCCGATGCCTTAAGCCAGTTGGTATCTCAGCGTAAGCGGGTGCCACCTAACACCTTTTTAGACGTTTTACATAACCCGTCTGTTAAGTTACCTACAGAGGAAGATTTGGCCATTCCTGACCCGGAGGCACAGTTGGTGGCGGCTCTTCATGTCATTCCATAAAGGACAGTACCGTTCATGGCTTACATGGGGCGAGTTGCTAGAGGACGAGACCCTGGCCCGACAGATAACCCAGCGGTCCAAGTCAATGACGATTTCTGACGGAGAGTTGTATCATCGCAGCGTCACTGGAGCGTTTCAGCGTTGTGTTTGTCCTGAAGAAGGTCAAGAAATACTTCATGAGATCCATGAAGGGGATTGTGGTCATCACGCCGGGTCAAAGTCTCTTGTGTCCAAAGCTTTTCGTCATGGTTTTTACAGGCTAACGTCTCACGCTGATGCGGATGATCTGGTCAGTAGGTGTGATGGATGTCAAAAAATTTCACGACGAGCGCATGTGCCGGCTCAAGAGTTGCGGATGATTCCAATCACTAGGCCGTTTGCAGTTTGGGGACTTGACATGGTTGGACCTTTCAAAAGGTCCAAAGATAAAAAGACACATCTTTTAGTGGCAGTTGACAAATTCACAAAATGGGTTGAGGCAGAGCCAATGAGCAAGTGTGATGCAGCCACGGCGGTTCAGTTCATGAAAAAGGTGATTTTTCGCTTTGGTTTTCCACACAACATTATCACTGACAATGGCACTAATTTGTCCCAAAGTGCTATGGAGGAGTTTTGTCAACGTGAGCATATCCGGCTTAGATGTTCCTTCAGTAGCTCACCCTCAATCCAATGGTCAAGCTGAGAGAGCAAATCAGGAAATCTTAAAAGGTCTCAAGCCCCGGCTTATGGTTCCCTTACAACGGACGCCGGGTTGTTGGGTAGAGGAATTACCCTCGGTGCTGTGGAGTATCAACACCACTCCTAAGAGGTCTACAAGTTATACACCTTTCTTCATGGTTTATGGAGCGGAAGCAGTGCTGCCTAGTGACATCCGTCATGACTCACCTCGCGTGGTGGCTTACGTTGAAGCTGATAATGAACAAGCCCGATAGGATGCGCTTAACTTGTTAGATGAGGAGAGAGACTTGGCGGCGGCTCGATCAACAATTTATCAACAGGACTTGTGTCGTTATCACAGCCGTTGGGTTAAGTCCAGGACCTTTCAAGAAGGTGATCTAGTGCTCCGGCTCATCCAGGACCTGTCTGATGCACACAAACTATCCCCGCCTTGGGAAGGACCCTTTGTGGTGAGCAAGAATTTAAACAACGGGTCATATTACCTCATTGACGTTTGAGAGCACAAAGAGTCACGTAAGTCGGAGGAGGAGACCCGCCGGCCGTGGAACATTGCTTAGCTTCGGCCATACTACACCTAAGCTACCGGCTCTCATCATGTACATACTTTAACGTTGTATATATTATGATAAGTAATAAAGCAGGACCTCTGTCCTTTTCCTCTTCAAAGGTCATATATCTTTACTCTTTTCATTATTTAAATGACTATTAAGGAGCTGATCGTATCTGAATCAAGCTTAACTTTTTTGGTCTGGCTTATGATCGTAATCGAATCTAGCTGTAAACCTCATGGTCCCTTGGGGGCTTCCTGTTCAAACATAGGTCGTATTCGAACCAAAGAGAACATAGCTGTCGTAATCCTCTTGATCGGCTCAAAGCCAAACTCACTAGGGGGCTTCTTAATCGTATCTGAATCATAGCTTAACCCATTTTTGGGTCCAACTTGGATCGTATTTGAATCAAGGTCGTTAAAAATCTCTCAAGGTCATTTGGGGGCTTCCTATTCAAACATAGGTCGTATTCGAACCAAAGAGAACATAGCTGTCGGTACCCTCTTGATCGGCGCAACGCCAAAGCCACTAGGGGCTATATGATCGTATTCGAATCTTAGCTTAACCCCTTTGGTCCGGTTTACTGATCGTATTCGAATCAGAAACCCCCAAATTTATGTTCTTTGAAATCTGCTATTTTGTCTTACTAGTTTTTATTGTCTCAAACCTAAACTATCAGTATGGTTTTTATTTAAAGCCGGCTTGACTATTTGACAATAAGCCGCCAAGGCATGACAGTCATCAGGTATATGGAAGCATTGACTTCTCAAAAAGATTGGGCCATCAACCTCATCATCCGGTTCATGTAAACCGGCAGTCCAGATTCAAAGAACACAGGTATGACAGGGTCATTCATGAACATGTTTCTCTGTGTTTCAGCCTTGTTTATTTTACATCTAATTCTGGCTTTTCTACTATCATAATTTCATTAGTCATATACCGGGTATTTTTTACCCGTCCGGTGCTAAACCGCCAGGCCAGCTCTTTCATTTTTTACAGGAAAAGAGTTAAAACATTACAGATGTAACCACGGATGTAACGCATAACATGCATTGACATCATGGGCAAAGAGTCATATACAGCATCCTATGCACGATGGCATAGGCAAAATATGCAGTTTTCAAACTAATCTATTACAAGGCTTTGAGAGCCCGCCAGATGGTTAAGATTCCCCCCTCGCCGATTCACCTCCTTCTATTGGCTGGAAGCTGGGATTGGACGATGTTGGTCTCCTCTCCAAGAATGGTAGCTTGAGGTCGAACTCCCCTCACACAGGCAATAAAGTCCTCTTTCTCAAATGGAGTCCCGTCTTCCTTCACGGTAGGGTACCCCTTAGCCACATCCACTGGGTCTAGATCTGGCACCCAAGCTTTGGAGCGGCTCAGGGCAGTAAGGGCTCTGGCTCTGGCACAGGATCGTTTGACCTCTTGAAACCTGGTGGGTAAGATTGATAATTTCTTCAAAATGTCACTCAACCGGTTGGAACCTTGGTTGGCAGGGGAGATAGTAGCAAGTGCTCGTTGAGTACCAGTATACAATTGCTCCACCAAGGTATAAACTGCCTTCAGTTTAGTCACACTGTCTTGGCACAGATTTTTGCTTCGTGGACCTGCGAGTATTTTTTAACAAAGGCTCAATAGGCGGCTTATATTCCTGGTCAAAATAAGGTATAAATGATTAATACAGATGACTTACCAAAGATGGCGGAGACCATTTGAGACACATGGTCCTTTAAGCCGGTGAGCTCCGTAGTAACCTCCTCAAGAGCCGCCTCAACTGTTTCAGCACATTGTACCAGCATCGTCTTTTCTTCGGCCCATGATTTCTTCTTTGCAGTCAAGCTGGTCTTCAATTTTTTGTCTCAGAAAGACTCAATTGGAGTTTAGAGTCAGCAGTCTTGATTTCTGCCTCTTGATCCGCCAGCCAGGTCTTTGCATCAGTTAATTGGGAGCCCAATTCAGATAGGGCATTCTACAAAACATACACAGGTGTGTCAAGGCTTAAACTAAAAGTTATAAGGGTTTAAGTCTCAAGTACTTTGCACCGCAATACCACTTGATACTTGGGGGCTAATGTCTGCCAAAGCAATTTTTTATGACTCTTATATGTTTCAAGTCCCAAGTGTTTTACAAACTAACCACACTTGGCACTTGGGGGCTAATGCATGATATTCAGAAAGTTTCTCAAGATTGAGCCGGATTGCAATACTTATTGGGACTAGTAAAAACAGTTATGAAGTTAAGTACCGGTTCATTTATGATAAATTGAGCCGGCCCTTGGGGACTACAGGTGAAGTTTACGCTACTCTATTGGACTTTTGAAAAGCTTAGAGACAAAGTATCAACCTATATCATAAAGTCTACAGATCATTCAGGGTCATCATCTGAAGACTTGAGGGCTGGCAGAGTATAAGTAAGCCGGAAAACATACCTCATATTTTAGCTGCAATTGCTTGACCATCTCAATTTCTGACTCACGGCTGGAATGCACATGACTGAGATAGCCGGACAGTATGTCACTAGCATTCAGATGAGTGTAGTGAGAGATATCAAACTGTACTTTCTGCCTTTCTAAGGCCTCCTGTTTGGCAAAATGTCTGGCTAGCATAGTCGGATTACCCGGCACAACAAATCTGCTGCTAGTGATCAGAACGTCATGATCAGAAGACGTTGGCGGGTTAGTTGAACCGGATGGTCTGACGATAGAGGGATTAACAATGGTATCATCAGCTGACGGCTCAGGAGGGTCCGATTGAGCATGGACAGCCAGATCTTCTGGCACTTCAGATTGAGCGGGAGGATTTGATGTTGTCGGTTCAGGTGCAAGATTTATTGGGTCTTCTTCCAGTTTAATAACCTTAGCTTTCTTGGACTTCGCTTGACCACTGAGAAAGATTTTTTATGAGATAGTTAGTATAATAGTGCAGTTTTAAAGATGCAGAGGAAAGACGATTTTCCTTACCCAGGGGCAGTCTTGAAAGCCAGAAATTGAGTCTGAGATGAGTCGCCAGAAGAGCGATAAACCTCCTGCAAAGGTAAAATAAAGTTAGTAATGCAAGGGAATAGATCCATGAATGGAAGCAAAAGACAAAGATGAAATAAACCTCATTCTAGCATTTTCGAGGAGTTTGTTGTAAAACGGAAGGCGGTTCATCGTCGTCATTATTCCGGGCCTGACGGTGGCTCTCATGTTGCTACTTTTTCAAAAGAAAATGAGGGTCCAAATAAGACAAAGGGTGTGAAAACCTTACTTTCCGGGTTACCAATCGAAGTTTCTGTCTTGGCAAATGGGCTGAGTCGAAAGAAATAGTTAGCTCTTCTTCTACGGCCTGGCAGGCCCCCGTGTCGTCCTGGCAATAGTCAGTGTCAATAAGGTTATTAAAAAACTGGCCAAGGGAGTCAAGGGCTACCTCCGACTCAGTAACATCGTCAAGCTTTAACAGGTCCGAAGCAGTGCTCCTCTTCTTATTGGACCTCCGGGTCGTCTTCCTGGCGGCTATGGCAACATCTCTATCCTTCTTGGCAGCTTCATGGTCATATTTGGCCTTCCAGAAGTTGGATTTGGCCTGTAAACAAATAAATAGGATAAAAGGTCATGCAAGTATTTAAAACTACAGAGGAAAACACAAAAAGAGAAAGAGGTCAGGGGTTATTCACCTCTGGTGTCGGGTTAAGTTTATAGAAGGGGTTTAACCCAACCTTACTACAGTCCTCATATTTGCCGTTCACAAGGATGGTTGACATTGCAACAATGTCTTCTTCAGTTAGTTGTATAGAGTTGTGATGCAGAGAGTCATTTGGGCCTCCGCCATATTCATACATCAATTTGGATCGGCGGCTTAGAGGGATGACCCGCCATGAGATCCACCAATGGGTCAGATCCACTCCGGTTAAGCAATTCCCCAATAAAGATTGAATCCTTTTAATAGATGGAATAAGCTTCTTACGTTCAGCAGTAGTAAGTTTATCAGGGAGCACAAACTTGGAATCCAGACGATCCGCGCGATAACTCGGCAGTGGTTTTTCATTGGCTGGTGACGTATCTTGGCAATAGAACCAGGTCTGATTCCAATCTTTGGGATGACTCGGTAAGACTATTAAAGGAAAGATGGCGCCCTGTCGGCGCTGAATTGAGATTCCACCGAGTTCCAAACTAGGGCCGTTGGTACACTCATTCTGGCGGTTCAAATAAAAGTACTCTCTGAAGAGTTCCATAGTCGGCTCTTCTTGAAGATACACCTCACAGAGAACTTGAAAATTGCAGATGTTGGATATGGAAATGGGTCCAAGATCTTGAGGGTGAAGTTTAAAAAATGAAGAACGTCTCTGAAGAACCGTGAGCCGAGTGGTGAAAAACCCCGATTCATATGGTCAGTGAAGACAATAACTTCACCGTCTTTGGGATTAGGCCGTTCCTCGTCCGGGTTAGGAGCACGATAAGACATAATGTTTTTCTCTGGCAAAAATCCAATGGTGACAAACTCTTTCAAGTTATCTTCCGTTACTATGGAGGGGACCCAGTTGCACACTGTTGGTGCTTTTGACGGCATGATGAGCAAAGGACAAACTGAAAGGAAAGCGATATGCCGGTTCAATTCGATGGTGAAATTAAAAGTTAAATGATAATGGTACAAATGAGTAATGGTGGCTTAAGAAAGGGCTAATGACATATAAAGGATAAGTGAGCCGGCGTGATAAGCCGCCATGACTAAAGGCATTCGAAGGAAGCCAGAAACATAATTGGTTAAGTGTTGAGACAAACAAGTTTCCCAAGCTATTGCTATTATCCTGGATCAAAATAGGTTAGAAAAGAAAAAAAATTAGACCTAAAAGACGAGTGCGGAGGAGTTCATCGGCTTTAAGAAGGTATCTGTATAGAGGAAAGGGATCTACTAGCATCTAAAATGGGCGTAAAACTACTACCGCATAAGTTCTACTTTTCTTCTGGATCAAAATAAGGTACGGAGAAGGAACTTCAAGGAGGTCTGTGATGAATGGCGAAGAACGCCGATGAACTCGTAACCCTAAACAGATCTAAGGGCGTGGAAAGATAGGAACTTACGAATGCAGAGCTTCTGCGAAGGGTCGCCTGATACGTCTCCGTTGTATCTACTTTTCCAAACACTTTTAACCTTGTTTTGGACTCTAACTTGCATGATTTGAATGAAACTAACCCGGAGTGACGTTGTTTTCACCAGAATTACCATGGTGTTATTTATGTGCAGAAACAAAAGTTCTCGGAATGACCTGAAACTTCACGGAACGTCTATTTGGAAATAATAAAAATTCCTTGCAAAAGATGAAGACTAGGGGCCCACACCCTAGCCACGAGGTTGGGGGGGCGCCTGCCCCCCTCCCCCCAGGGCGCGCCCCCTACCTCGTGGGCCCCATGGAGCTCCTCCGACCTCAACTCCAACTCTATATATTTGCTTTCAGGGAGAAAAAAATCAGAGAGAAGGATTCATCATGTTTTACGATACGGAGCCGCCGCCAAGCCCTAAAACCTCTCGGGAGGGCTGATCCGGAGTCCGTTCGGGGCTCCGGAGAGGGGAATCCGTCGCCATCGTCATCATCAACCATCCTCCATCACCAATTTCATGATGCTCACCACGGTGCGTGAGTAATTCCATCGTAGGCTTGCTAGACGGTGATGGGTTGGATGGGATTTATCATGTAATCGAGTTAGTTTTGTTAGGGTTTGATCCCTAGTATCCACTATGTTCTGAGATTGATGTTGCTATGACTTTGGTATGCTTAATGCTTGTCACTAGGGCCCGAGTGCCATGATTTCAGATCTGAACCTATTATGTTTTCATCAATATATGAGTGTTCTTGATCCTATCTTGCAAGTCTATTGTCACCTACTATGTGTTATGATCCGGCAACCCCGAAGTGACAATAATCGGGACCACTCCCGGTGATGACCGTAGTTTGAGGAGTTCATGTATTCACTATGTGTTAATGCTTTGGTCCGGTACTCTATTAAAAGGAGGCCTTAATATCCCTTAGTTTCCATTAGGACCCCGCTGCCACGGGAGGGTAGGACAAAAGATGTCATGCAAGTTCTTTTCCATAAGCACGTATGACTATATTCGAAATACATGCCTACATTACATTGATGAATTGGAGCTAGTTCTGTGTCACCCTAGGTTATGACTGTTACATGATGAACCTCATCCGGCATAATTCTCTATCACCGATCCATTGCCTACGATCTCTCCATATATTGTTCTTCGCTTATTTACTTTTCCATTGCTATTGCTATCATCATTACAAAATATCAAAAACATTACTTTTGCTACCGTTACTTTTGCTATCGTTACCACTATTATCATATTACTTTGCTACTAAATACTTTGCTGCAGATATTAAGTTTCCAGGTGTGGTTGAATTGACAAATCAGTTGCTAATACTTGAGAATATTCTTTGGCTCCCCTTGTGTCGAATCAATAAATTTGGGTTGAATACTCTACCCTCGAAAACTGTTGCGATCCCCTATACTTGTGGGTTATCAAGACTATTTTCTGGAGCCGTTGCCGGGGAACATAGCTCTATTCTTTGAGTCACTTGGGATTTATATCTGCTTATCATTATGAAGAACTTGAGAGATCCAAAAACCAAGATTTATCCCTCAACTACGAGGGGAGGTAAGGAACTTTTTGGGGATACAGCTATCAGCTATGACCCGCCAAGGAGGGGCCGGGTCAGCCCCAATGGCGGGTCACAAAGGAAGCCCAATAAACATTCAAGGCGATAGTTTATTAAAGCTTATAGAAGGCCTAAGGCCTAGAGGCGGCTTAATGCCCAATATTGTAAACCACCGTATGTAAGGAAAGACTTGTAAGGAAAGGCATGTAAAAGAAGTCAGCGAGCCGGACACGCTGTATGAGCCGGCCGGGACTCTGTAGGCCACCAGGCGTCAACCCGTGTATATAAGGGGATCACCCAGTGGCGACTTAGGCAAGAAACAAGAGATTGATAACCAAGCCGGCGAACTAGCCTCTTGGTGATCAAAAACCCAGCAATATCAACACAACTAGACGTAGGCTTTTACCTTCATCGTAAGGGGCCGAACTAGTATAAAACCTCTCGTGTCCTTTGTCCCGATTAACCCCTTTAAGCTTCCTAGTTGCGATGGCCCTACGACTAAGTCCTTTTGCTAGGACATCTACCGTGACAATTCCACGATAGTTGGCGCCCACCGTGGGGCCAGCGCACTATGGATTTGAGTTCTTGAAGGGCAACTTCGAAGGGCTCAAGGGATACGTTGTGGGCCGGATGACCAAGAGTCGTCGCGGCTAGATCTACATCGACGACGAAGGCTGGGGTCCCGAGGCCGGCTCAATAGAGTACGGGTACTGGGCCCCTTCAGCGGGATTCATGTCTTCATTGGCCGGATCGGTGAATCGGGCCCTGAGTCGGACGTCTCCACCAACATCATTGAGACGGCTCAGCTCGCGGGACCTGCCCGGGCCCGACCCGCCGTAAAGCATGCTTTTGTGGGTTGCATCCACGGAGGTGAATACTCGGAAGAATCAGTGGATGGCGGCGAGACGGCCATCTGTTCCGATGCTACATCATCAACCGGCGAGACGGATTCTTTGTATTAGCTACATGATGGCATGCTCGGGGGATGTTCCGATGGCAACAGTATTCCGGGCCCCTTTGAGCCGCCGAATCGAGTCGGCGTCTTCATGACAGGCACTCAGCCCGGGCATAACTCCACGGCTGCAGCAGCAACAACCACCGGGTCGGCAGCGCTGGGTCAGGAAACCCCACGCGCCCCCGGCTCAGATACTAGTGGGCCTCAAGGATAAGCTGATAGCTCTGTTGACCGCCGTGGTGGAGCCGGTAGATAAGGTTTAGCACGACGCGGAGGTGGCACGGGTACACGAAGAGATGGTGCAAGCCAAAGACAATTTAGCAGCAGAAGAGGTCAGGATGGCCGCGGAACGGGCGGCTTTGGACGCTCGTGCTCAGCAGTTTCAAGCGGAGACCTTCCGGCTGTCAGTGGATCTGAATGCGTCAAACGAGGTCATGAAGAGAAGGCATCAGAAAACTCAGTCACGTCTACCTCTGGTGCTCAATCCCAGGAACCTTTTCCATACACCCGGGGCCGGGACAAGTAACACGCTGGAGGCAAACCGGATCACGCCGCCCGAGGCACCGGTTCAGCCACGGACCATGGAGCCACCTCGCATGAACACCGCTCTGCTTCATTATACGCCCACACCACCGGGTCACTTCTCCAATCCTTTGGAAAACCTCGTTGCTGTGTCAGCTCGATTGGTGGCTCTCCCGATGGAAGGTGACTCTCGGACAGCAATCGAAACACGAAGGGTGAGAGAACTTCTCCAAACGGCTCTGGCGCAGCAGGATGCGTACTCTTATAGTCGATACAGGATCCATTCAACCCCCGAGCCAGAGCCCGAGCTACAGCAGGCATATGGACTTAGCTGATATGTCGAGCAATGCTCAACGCCGCAACCAGCCGCGCAGGCATGAGCCGGTACAGGCCGGAGCTCTTAACTTAGCGGATCAGGAGAGGATCGGACAAGAATCTGAGCACGCGGTTCAACTGGCAGCTGAGCATGCGGCTCATCAAACTTTTCTGCCTTATCCAGCAACCTCGGTTGAGGCAGGAGTGGCCACGAGAACCGGAGGTATCCCTTGCCTGGTGTCGGCCATATGTAATGAGAGCTTGCCAAAAGACTTCAAGGGGCCTCGTAAGGTGCCTAACTACACGGCTGACTTGCAGCCTGGGGCCTGGATTGAGAGTTATGAGATGGCAATGGAGTTGTTGGAGGTGAGCGACGCGGCAATGGGTAAGTATTTCACTATGATGTTGGATGGAACAGCTCGCACTTGGCTAAAAGGATTGCCCCCCAATTCCATCGGCTCATGGGCGGAGTTAAAAGCCCGGTTCATTCAGAACTTCAAGGACACATGCAAACAACCTATGTCAATCATGGACCTGACTAATTGTAAACAAGAGGAAGGTGAGTCCACAACCCATTGGGTGCGCCGGGTCAAGGAGATAATTCATTCATCTGATAAGATGGATGCCGGCTTGGCAGTCTTAATGTTGGAGAAAAATTGCCATTTTAAACCTCTGAAGCAGAAGCTGGGGCGGCTTAAACGTGACTGCAATGACATGGGCCAGTTGATGGCGGCTCTCGTCGAGTATGTTGATTCTGATAGTACCAAGGACCCTGTGTCTGATGAAGAAAAGACATGGAAGGGAAAGAAGAACGGCAACGGCAAGGGTCACCAGCATAACCCGGCAAATCAAGGAGGTAATAAACGTAAGGCTGACGAATTTGTGGCTAACACCAATGCGCAGGGCAACAATCAACGGCGCAAGGGTAGGCAACCCCCTCGGTCGGGCGGGTCAGGTCCCACCCTTGAGCAACTATTGAATGAACCTTGTCCAAGACACGGTACCCGGGAGAAGTCAGCCACCCATCTATGGAAGGACTGTACAATCATGAAGGCGTTTAAAAATTCAAATGCATTTGATGGAAGTCACGGCCCTGGCGGCGGTTCAGGTGGAGGCGGCTTTCATGGCCCGGGCGCCGGTTCAGGTGGAGGCGGCTTTCACGGTCAGGGACATGCGGGTAACCAGGGAGGTTATAATCCACAACCCGGCCAAGGTAATCAGCAGCAGTCCGGATATCAGAGCAACCCAAAACAGTTGAATAGTGGGAAATATCATGAATTTACCACTAGCTTGTGCAAGAGGGACCAGAATCTTCACAAGAGGGTTGTCAATGCCGTTGAGCCGGCGATTCCGCGTTACTTACGGTGGTCAGAACAGCCTATTGTGTGGAGCAGAGAGGATCATCCTCCCTGGGTTGATAATCCGGGTCACTTGGCCTTGGTAGTGGCACCCCAGGTTGGTGGATATAAATTCACTAAAGTGCTCATGGATGGAGGTAGTAGCATCAACATCCTCTACTATGAGACGTTTCGTCGGATGGGGTTCACTGATAAGAGTCTTAAGCAATACATCACTGTTTTTCACGGTGTGGTACCAGGCAAGTCGGCATACCCAGTTGGTAAGATTGAACTGGAAGTAGTCTTTGGGGATGAATATGATTCTAGAGCGGAGAAATTAACTTTTGATGTGGTTAAGATCAAAAGCCCATATCATGCTTTGTTTGGACGGCCGGCTTACTCCAAGTTCATGGCTCGGCCGTGTTATGTGTATCTGCAGCTCAAGATGCCGAGTTATAAGGGCACCATTACAGTACATGGAAGCTGGAAAATAGCCCTGGAGTGTGAAGAACGAGATGTTGCATATGCTGAGTCTGTTTGTGCAACAGAGGAGCTAAAGTTTTATAAAGATAATGTTGACCCAGCAGACATGACGTTTTTAAAGAAGCCAACAACGGAGCATGAACCGGTGTTGAAATTCAAGTCAGCTGATGACACCAAGACGGTTGATTTTGTGCCCGGCGACTCATCCAAGCAGTTCATCATCAGTGCCAACTTGGATCCAAAATAGGAAAGCGCGCTCATCGAGTTCATCCGTGAGAACAGGGACATCTTTGCATGGAAACCTTCTGACATGTCGGGTGTCCCGAGAGAACTCGCTGAGCACACTCTCAATATTTATCCAAAGTTTAAGCCGGTCAGGCAATTTCTCTGACGATTCAACGAGGAAAGGCGCAAGGCCATTGGAGAAGAGGTGGCCCGGCTCTTGGCGGCCGGGTTCATTGTGGAAGTTTTTCACCCAGAGTGGTTGGCCAACCCGGTGCTTGTACTCAAGAAGAACGGCACCTGGCGTATGTGTGTGGATTACACCGATTTAAACAAAACTTGTCCAGCTGACCCTTTTGCTCTCCCCCGTATTGATCAGATCATTGATGCTACGGCGGGTTGCGCACGTTTGAGCTTTTTGGATGCTTATTCAGGTTATCATCAGATCAAGATGGCAGTCAAGGACCAGGAGAAGACAGCTTTCATCACTCCGTTTGGAGCCTTCTGCTATGTGTCTATGCCCTTTGGGCTTAAGAGCGCCCAGGCAACTTATCAATGGTGTATGCATAATTGCCTTCACAATTAGATTGGGTGTAATTGTCATACTTATGTGGATGATATAGTGGTAAAGTCCAGGAAAGAGGAAACCTTGGTAACAGATCTGAAGGAGACCTTTGATAACCTCCAGGTCTACAAAATGATGCTTAACCCGGACAAGTGTGTTTTTGGAGTCCCAGCTGGCAAACTCTTGGGTTTTTTGGTGTCCAACCGAGGTATTGAAGCTAACCCGGAGAAAATTAAGGCAATCACATCCCTGGCCAAACCAACATGCATCAATGACGTTCAACGGCTGGCGGGTCGTGTTGCTGCATTGAGCCAGTTCATAAGCCGGTTAGGGGAGAAGGCAATGCCTTTGTATCAGATGATGAAGAAAATGGATGATTTCGTTTGGAGCGATGCTGCAAACTCTGCTTTGAGGATCTGAAGAAATAGATTGTTGAGCCGCCGGCTCTTGCTGCTCTGATTGAGAAAGAGCCGCTATTGTTATACGTAGCCGCTAACTCACGAGTTGTTAGTGTGGCAATTGTGGTGGAGCACAAGGAGGTTGGCAAGGAACATCCGGTTCAAGGGCCGGTTTATTACGTCAGTGAGGTGCTGATTGAATCTAAACAAAGATATCCACATTGGCAGAAGCTCGTGTATGGGGTATTCATGGCAAGCCGGAAACTCAAACATTACTTTCAAGGTCACCCAATCACTATGGTTAGCTCTGCGCCTTTGGGAGACATCATCCAGAATAGAGAGGCTACTGGACGAGTTGCCAAGTGGTCCATTGAACTTGGGTCTCATGGGTTGAAGTATGTGCCACGTACTGCGATCAAGTCTCAAGCACTGGTTGACTTTATTAATGACTGGACAGAGATGCAGATGCCAGAAGAGAAACCGGACAACACTTATTGGACGATTCACTTTGATGGGTCCAGACAATTGGAAGGCTCGGGGGCTGGAGTTGTTTTAACCTCCCCTCGAGGTGACAAGTTTTGTTATGTGTTGCATTTGATGTTTCCTTGTACTAACAACGCAGCAGAATATGAAGCTTTGCTCCATGGTCTCCGAATGGCAAAATAAATGAGCCTAAGCCGGGTCCGATGCCTTGGCGACTCAGATTTGGTGGCTCAACAGGTGTAAGGAAAGTGGGATTCCAAGGACCCTCTCATGGCGACTTATCGCCGTGAAGTTGATGTTGTGGCAGGACATTTTAAAGGTTATCAGGTGGAACACATTGACCATAGGAAGAACGAAGTGGCCGATGCTTTAAGTCAGTTGGGATCTCAGCGTAAGCCGGTGCCCCCTAACACCTTTTTGGATGTTTTGCATAACTCGTCTGTTAAGTTACCTACAGAAGAAGATCTGGTCGTTCCTGACCCGGAGGCACAGTTGGTGGCGGCTCTTCACGTCATCCCAGATTGGACAGTCCCGTTCTTGGCTTACATGACCCGGGGCAAGTTGCCAGCGGATGAGACCCTAGCCCGACAGATAACCCGGCGGTCTAAGTCAATAACGATTTCAGACGGAGAATTATACCATCGCAGCGTCTCCGAAGCATTTCAGCGGTGTGTTTCTCCTGAAGAAGGCCAAGAAATACTTCGTGAGATCCATGAAGGCGATTGTGGTCATCACGCCGGGTCAAAATCTCTTATGGCCAAAGCTTTTCGTCATGGTTTTTACTGGTTAACGTCTCATGTCGATGTAGAGGATCTGGTCAGTAGGTGTGATGGATATCAAAAATTCGCACGTCGAGCACATGTGCCGGCTCAAGAGTTGCGGATGATTCCAATCACCTGGCCGTTTGCGGTCTGGGAGCTTGACATGGTTGGACCTTTCAAAAGGTCTAAGGATAAAAAGACACATCTTTTAGTGGCAGTTGACAAATTCACAAAGTGGGTTGAGGCAGAGCCAGTGAGTAAGTGTGATGCGGCCAAGGCTGATCAGTTAATGAAAAAGGTGATTTTTCGTTTTGGTTTTCCACACAGCATTATCACTGACAATGGCACTAATCTATCCCAAGGGGTTATGGAGGAGTTTTGTCAACATGAGCATATCCGGCTTGATGTTTCTTCTGTAGCCCATCCTCAATCCAATGGTCAAGCTGAGAGAGCAAATCAGGAAATCTTAAAAGGTCTCAAACCCCGGCTTATGGTTCCCTTGCAGCGAACGCCGGGTTGTTGGGTAGAGGAGTTACCCTCGGTGATGTGGAGTATCAACACCACTCCTAACAGGTCTACAGGTTATACACCTTTCTTCATGGTTTATGGAGCGGAAGCAGTGTTGCCTAGTGACATCTGTCATGACTCGCCCCATGTAGCGGCTTATGTTGAAGCTAATAACGAGCAAGCCAGACAGGATGCACTTGACTTGTTGGATGAGGAAAGAGACTTAGCAGCGTCTCGATCAGCAATTTATCAACAGGACCTGCGCCGTTATCACAGCCGCCGAGTTAAGTCCAGGACTTTTCAAGAAGGTGACCTGGTGCGCCGGCTCATCCAGGATCTGTCAGATGCACACATGCTATCCCCGCCTTGGGAAGGACCCTTTGTGGTTAGCAAGAACTTAAACAACGGGTCATATTACCTCATTGATGTTTGAGAGAACAAAGACTCACGTAAGTCGAAGGAGGAGACCCGCCAGCCGTGGAACATTACTCAACTTTGGCCATACTACACCTGAGCCACTAGCTCTCATCATGTACATACTTTGACGTTGTATATACTATGATAAATTATAAAGCAGGACCTCGGTATTTTCCATTTCAAAGATTACATATCTTTACTATTTTTTATTTAATATGACTATTAAGGAGCTGATCATATCTGAATCAAGTCTAACCTTTTTGGTCCGGCTTATGATCATATTCGAATCTAGCTGTAAACTATCATGGTCACTTGGGGGCTTCCTGTTCAAACACAGGTCGTATTGGAACCAAAGAGAACATAGCTGTCATAACCCTCTTGATCGGCTCAAAAGCCAAACTCACTAGGGAGCTTCTTGATCGTATTCGAATCATAGCTTAACCCCTTTTGGGTCCGACTTGGATCGTATTTGAATTAGGGTTGTTAAAAACCTCTCAAGGTCATTTGAGGGCTTCCTATTCAAACATAGGTCGTATTCGAACCAAAGAGATCATAGCTGTCGGTACCCTCTTGATCGGCGCAACGCCAAAGCCACTGGGGGCTATATGGTCGTATTCGAATCTTAGCTTAACCCCTTTGGTCCGGTTTACTGATCGTATTCGAATCAGAAACCCCCAGCCTTTAACTGCAAGTTTAATTTATATTGGTTACCAACTGTTATTTTTTTTATTTGTCTTATTGGTATTTTATTGTCTCAATTTTAAACAAGTCAGCACGGTCTTTTCACCGGCTTAACTATTTGACAATAAGCCACCAAGGCATTACAGTCATCAATCGTACCGAAGCATTAACTTCTCACAAAGATTGGTTCATCAACCTCATCACCCGGATCGCATAAACCGATGGTCCAGAGGTAAAAAATACAGTTATGATTGTTATTTAAGAATAGTCGCTTTCTATATTAATCAAGGTTTGTTTCCACCTTGGTTATTTTTCGCATCTTTTTTTCTATTTCATCTACTGTGATAAAGCCATCGATCATGTACCGGTATTCTGACCCATTCGGTGTTAAACCGCCAAGCAAGTTTTTCTTTTGCTACAGGAACAGAGCTGAAATATTGCAAAGATAAACATGAATGTGACATCAAGAAGCAAAGAGTCACACACGGCGCCTTATGCGCGATGGCATAGGCAAAAATATGCATCTGTTTTCAAAACTAAGTCTACTACAAGGCTGTTAAAAGCCCGCAAAGATGGTTTTCACTCCTCCCTTGCCGGTTCACTTCCTTTTGTTAATTGGAAGCCGGGGTTGGACCAGTCAAATCCGTTCACGGTGATGAATTCTGATTCTTCATCAATCAAGCCAGCTGGATCAACATCCGGAGCAAATGTATGTTGACGAACCGGCGGGATAAGGTCGGTCACCTTGTAGGAGGGAGTCGCCATCTTCTTATTTTCCAAAGCAAAACCCGTCTGGTATTTATCGATATTTGTTTCATCTCTGAGAATGGTGGCCTGAGGTCGCGCCTCCCTCACGCAAGCAACAAAGTCATCCTGTTCAAACAGAGACCTGTCTTCTTTCACCGTGGGGTACCCTCTGGCTACATCCGTCGGGTCTAGATCTGGCACCCAAGCCTTGGAGCGGCTCAGGACAGTCAAAGCTCCGGCTCTGGCATAGGATCGGTTGACTTCTTGGAACCTGGCAGGTAAGATTGACCGCTTTTTCAAGACATCACTGAGCCGGTTGGGTCCTTGATTGGCAGGAGAGATAGCGACAAGTGCCCGTTGTGCGCCGATGTACAACTGCTCCAGTAAGGTATAGACCGCCTTCAGTTTAGTCACGTTGTCTTGGCTCAGATTCCTGCTTCGCGGGCCTGCACATATTTTGTACACAAAGGGTCAGCTAGCGGTTTATATTCTGGGTCAGCAGAAGGTACAAAAGATCAGTACAGATGACGTACCAAAGATGGCGGAAACCATCTGAGACACCTGGTCCTTTAATATGATCAGCTCTGTAGTAACCTCTTCAAGAGCTGCTTCAGCTTTTTTGGCGCGTTGTGTCAGCAGCGTTTTCTCTTCAGCCCAGTTTTTCTTCTTGGCAGTCAAGCTGGTTCTCAATTTCTCCGTCTCAGCAAGACTTAATTGCAGTTTGGAGTCAGCAGACTTGATTTATGCCTCCTGATCCGCCAGCCGGGTCTTCGCATCAGTTAATTACGAACTCAGTTCAGATAAGGCATTCTACAAAACATACACAGGTGTGTCAAGGTTTCAATTAAAGTTCAAGAGTCAAGATTCAAGTCTCAAGTACTTTGCACTGCAAAACCACTTGACACTTGGGGGCTAATGTACGCCAAAACAAATTCTTATGACTCTACTACACTTCAAGTCCCAAGTACTTTACAAAGTAACAGCACTTGGCACTTGGGGGCTAAAGTATGATATTCAGCAAGTATCTCAAGGTTAAGCCGGACTACAATATTTGTTGAGTTCGGCACAAGACAGTTATGAAATTCAAAGTACCGGCTCATTTATGGTCAAGTGAACCGCCCCTTGGGGACTACCGGTGAAGTTTATTCTATTTTATTGAACTCCAGAAATATCTAAAGGTAAAGCTTTAGCCTATATCATAAGTCTACAGATCATTCAAGGTTTTATCATAATCTGAAGACTTACGGGCTAGTAGAATATAAGTAAGCCAGAAGAGCATACCTCATACTTCAGCTGCAACTGCTTGACCATTTCAATTTCTGAGTCATGGCTTGAGTGCACATGGCTCAGATAGCCGGACAATATGTCATTGGCGTTCAGATGGCTATAATGAGAAATGTCAAAACGCACGTTTTGTCTCTCCAAAGCCTCTTGTTTAGTCGTGTGACGAGCCAACACGGTGGGATTCCTCGGCTCAACAAAGCGGCTTCCAGTGATCAGAACGTCCTGGGCAGACAGCGATGGCGGGTTGGATGAGCTGGATGGACCAGTAGCAGAAGGATTAACGATGGTATCGTCAACTGGCGGCTTAGGAGGATCTACTTCAGCATTGACAGCCGGGTCTTCTGGTGCTTCAGCTAATGGAGGAGAAGGTGGCATAGCCGATTCAGGTGCAAGGACTGGCGGGTCTTCCGCCGGCCTAGTCACCTTGGCCTTCTTGGACTTGGCTTGGCCACTAAGAAAGATATTATGAAACAATCAGTATAAAAAAGCAGTTTGAAAGACACGGAGGAAAGATGATTTCTTCCTTACCCAGGGGCAGTCTTAAAGGCCGGGAATTGAGTTTGAGATGAGTCGCCAGAAGAGCGGGACACCTCCTGCAAAGATAAAATAAAGTTAATAATACAAGGGAGAAGATCCATTAATGGAAAGTAAAAGGCGAAGGAATAAACCTCATTCTGGCGCTTTTGAGGAGTTTGTTGAAGAACAACAGGCGGTTCATCGACGTTCCGGGCCTGACGGCGGCTCTCATGTTGCTGCTTTTTCAAAAGAAAATGAGGGTCCAGGTAAGCTAAAGGGTGTGAAAACCTTACTTTCCGGGTTATGACTCGAAGTTTCTGTCTTGGCAAATGCGCTGAGTCGGAGGAAATAGTTACCTCTTCTTCCACGGCCTGACTGCCCCCTGTGTCGTCCTGGCAATGATCAGTGTTAATAAGATTATTAAAAAGCTGGCCAAGGGAGTCAAGGGCTACCCCCGACTCAGAAGTATCATCGTCAAGCTTCAGCAGGTCTTCAGCGGTGCTCTTATTCTTCTTTTTAGATCTCCGGGTCATCTTCTTGGCGTTTATGGCGGCGGCTCTTGCTTTCTTGGCAGCTTCATGGTCATATTTGGCTTTCCAGAAATCAGATTTGGCCTATAAACAAGTAAAACAAGATGAAAGGTCAGGCAAGTATTAAAAAACGGCTGAGAAAAATACAAAAGAGAGAGATCAGAGGTTCTTTACCTCTGGCGCCGGGTTAAGTTTGTAGAAGGGTTTAACCCAACTTTACTGCAGTCTTCATATTTGTCGTTTACCAGAAGAGTTGACATTGCAACAATATCTTCTTCGGGTAACTAAACGGAGCTGTAACGAAGAGAATCATTCGGACCTCCACCATATTCATACATCAGTTTGGATCGGCGGCTTAGAGGGATAACCCGCCATGAGATCCAGCAACGGGTCAAATCAACCCCAGTTAAACCGTTCCCCAATAAAGCATTAATCCTTTTGATTGATGGAATCAGCTTTTTACGTTCGGCAGCAGTAAGCTTGTTAGGGAGCGCAAATTTGGAGTCAAGACGCTCGGCGCGATAACCCGGCAGTGGCTTCTCATTTGCTGGTGAAGTGTCCTGACAATAGAACCAATTCTGATTCCAGTCTTTGGGATGACTCGGCAAGACTATGAGGGGGAAGACGGCACCATTTCGGCGTTGAATCGAGATGCCTCCAAGTTCCAAGCTAAGGCCATTGGTGCACTCGTTCTGGCGGTTCAGATAAAAATACTCTCTAAAGAGTTCCACAGTCGGTTCTTCTTGAAGGTAAACCTCACAGAGCACTTGGAAGTTGCAGATATTGGATATGGAATTGGGCCCAATATCTTGAGGGTGGAGGTTGAAAAAATGGAGGACTTCTGTGAAGAACTTTGAGCCGGGTGGGGAAAAACCACGGTTCATGTGGTCAGAAAAGACAATGACTTCACCATCTCTTGGATTGGGCCGTTCCTCGTACAGGTCAGGTGCACGATATGACATGACATTCTTCCATGGCAAAAATCCTATGGAGAAGAACTCCTTCAAATTGTCCTTAGTTACTGTTGAGGGAACCCAGTTGCAGACAGTCGGTGCTTTGGACGGCATGATGTTCAAAAGACGAACTGAAAAGAAAGCAACATGTTGGTTCAATTCAATGACAATGGTACAGGGGAGTAATGGCGGCTAAAGTAAGGGCTAAGAGCATCTCCAACAGTCGCGGTAAAAAGCGCGCGCGCGGTAAACCGAGTCTTTTGGGCGCGCGGGACGTTTCGGCGTGCTCCAGCGGTGGCGGGAAAATCGCATGCGCGGGAACGGTTTGCGCACGCGGGGGAAAAGACGGAAGGTCGCGCGCTTCTTTTGCCGCACCGCTTCTAGCGTGCCTATAAAATGTGGCGTGCGCCACGCGCCTATTGCACAAGCTTCTCTTCCTCTTCCGTTGCCACACGCCCCTTGAGGGAGTCCTGGATTAGGGGGTCTCCGGACAGCCGGACTATATCCTTTGGCCGGACTGTTGGACTATGAAGATACAAGATTGAAGACTTCGTCCCGTGTCCGGATGGGACTCTACTTGGTGTGGAAGGCAAGCTAGGCAGTATGGATATGGATATCTCCTCCTTTGTAACCGACCTTGTGTAACCCTAACCCTCTCCGGTGTCTATATAAACCGGAGGGTTTTAGTCCGTAGGACAACAAACAATCATACCATAGGCTAGCTTCTAGGGTTTAGCCTCTCCGATCTCGTGGTAGATCAACTCTTGTAATACCCATATCATCAAGAATAAATCAAGCAGGACGTAGGATTTTACCTCCATCAAGAGGGCCCGAACCTGGGTAAAACATCATGTCCCCTGCCTCCTGTTACCATCCGCCTTAGACGCACAGTCCGGGACCCCCTACCCGAGATCCGCCGGTTTTGACACCGACATTGGTGCTTTCATTGAGAGTTCCTCTGTGTCGTCGCCGTTAGGCTTGATGGCTCCAACGATCATCGATAGCGATGCAGTCCGGGGTGAGACTTTTCTCCCCGGACAGATCTTTGTGTTCGGCGGCTTTGCACTGCGGGCCAACTCGCTTGGCCATCTGGAGCAGGTCGAAAGCTACGCCCCTGGCCATCAGGTCAGGTTTGGAAGCTTAAATTACACGGCCAATATCCACGGAGACTTGATCTTTGACGGATTCGAGCCCCTGCCTTGTGTGCCACGCGGTCACGATGAGTACGATTTAGCTCTAACATCGGACCGTATTCAGGAGATCGCACCGGCAGCCGCTCCGAGCCTCAATTCGGAGCCAGTTGCACCATCCATGGACGGGTGGATAGACCCCGTCACGGAGGCCGTATCCTCAGCGGCAATCGAGCCGAATATCGACCTTACCCTTCACGAGAGCCGTGTTGCCAAACTGCCGGATCCTTCCCTGACCATGGACTCTGAACCGCCTGCGCCCGTGCCTATCAAATCCGACTGGGCGCCAATCATGGAGTTCACCTCCGAGGATATCTTTCAGCACTCGCCCTTCGGCGACATACTAAATTCATTAAAGTCTCTCTCCTTGTCAGGAGAGTCCTGGCCGAACTATGTCCGGCAGGATTGGGATGCGGACGACGGAGAAATTCGCCGCCCATCCACCACCCACTTAGTAGCCACTGTCGATGACTTAACCGACATGCTCGACTTTGACTCCGAAGACATCGACGGTATGGACGACGATGCAGGAGACGAACAGGAATCACTGCCCACAGGGCACTGGAAGCCCACTTCATCACATGACGTATACATGGTGGACACACCAAAAGAAAATGATGACGAGGAACGGAAGGACGCAACGAAGGGTTGTCCCCTCAAGAAGCAGTCAAAGCAGCGGCATAAGCGCCGCTCCAAATCCCGCCTCGACAGAAACAACGATCATACAGACCCAGCGTTAGAGCAGGGTGAACCATCGCCGGACCACGGCAACACGGAGAATCAAACCGAACAACCCGACTCTGTCAAAGATAATAGTCCGGACGACATCACACCGTACAGACACCCGGAGCAACAGAATGCCCGTCAAAAGCTTGTTGCCACCGCGAGGAGTCTAAAAAAGCAGAAGCAAAGGCTCAAGGCTGCGCAAGACACACTCAGAATCAGATGAAGTAAAGCACTCAAAACAGCATCGAAGTACGGTGGTAATCGCCCCACCAAGAGCTACCCGAAGCAGAAGTTGCTACGTGAATTCGATGAGGAGGCCTTAGATCCCCCGCAACCAAAAATTAAAACAGCCATCTGGCCGGATAGACGACCTCACGGCCAACATAGAGCGGCAAACAACGTCGCACATAAGCCAATACGCGATCCACGTGAGGGCTCGCATCAAAAGGACGGCGCAACCAGATCCATCTATGGACCACGCAAGCGCACTCCAGCATACGATGCAACACAACAAACATCCGAACAACGCGGTACACCTAGATACAGGGGTGCCGCACACCCCCTATGTTTCACCGACGAGGTGCTGGACCATGAATTTCCAGAGGGATTCCAACCCATAAACATAGAGGCATACGACGGAACAACAGACCCTGGGGTCTAGATTGAGGACTATATCCTCCATATCCATATGGCTCGAGGAGATGATCTCCACGCCATTAAGTATTTACCCCTCAAACTCAAAGGGCCATCTCGGCACTGGCTTAAGAGCCTCCCCGAAAGCTCCATTGGAAGTTGGGAAGAGCTCAAAGACGCTTTTCGGGCAAATTTTCAAGGGACTTATGTCCGACCTCCGGATGCAGACGATTTAAGTCATATAACTCAACAGCCCGGAGAGTCAGCCCGAAAGCTTTGGAACAGGTTTCTTACTAAAAAGAACCAAATAGTCGACTGTCTGGACGCCGAAGCCTTGGCAGCTTTTAAACACAGCGTCCGAGACGAATGGCTTGCCAGACACCTCGGCCAAGAAAAGCCAAGAACAATGGCAGCATTAACAAGCCTCATTACCCGCTTTTGCGCGGGCGAGGACAGCTGGCTAGCCCGATGCAGCACCAGCGACCCAAGTACATCCGAAGTTAGAGATGGAAACGGGAAATCACGATGCAGCAAAAATAATAAGCGCCGGAATAAAGAAGACAGCCCGAAGAGCATGGCGGTAAACGCCGGATTCAGAAGCTCTCGGCCAGGTCAGCAAAAGCCGCCCTCTAAAGGCGCCAGAGATGAACTGTCCAGCCTAAACAAAATTCTGGACCAAATATGTCAGATCCATAGCACCCCTGGTAAACCCGCTAATCATACCCACAGAGAATGTTGGGTCTTCAAGCAGTCTGGCAAGCTCAACGCCGTACACAAGGAGGAGGATACACCAAGCGAAGACGAGGATGAGCCTCTCAAGCAAGACACTGGGGAACGAAAGAAATTTCCACTAGAAGTCAAAACAGTAAACGTGTTACACGTGATCAAGGGGAGAAACAAAGCGGCACTCCCAGAGAAATATGCCCATGGGCCTATCACCCCGGAGTCCTGCCACTGGTCGTCTCAACCGATCACCTTCGATCATCAGGATTACTCGTCAAGTATCCGGCACGCAGGATGGGCTGCCTTGGTATTAGATCCAATAATTGACGGATACCACTTCACACGAGTCCTGATGGACGGTGGCAGCAGTCTAAACCTGATATATCAGGACACAATCCGCAAAATGGGGAGAGACCCAATGAAAATTTGCCACAGCAATACTACCTTTAAAGGAGTAATGCCAGGCCCAGGGGCTCATTGCACGGGCTCCCTGCTACTAGAGGTTATATTTGGCTTCCCCGATAACTTCCGTAGAGAAAATTTAACCTTCCACATTGCTCCGTTCCAAAGTGGCTATCAAGCACTACTTGGACGCGAAGCTTTCGCTTGCTTTAATGCAATACTGCATTACGCTTCCCTCATGCTTAAGATGCCCGGTCCACGTGGCATCATTACAGTAAATGGAAATATTGAGCGATCCCTGCGCGCCGAAGAGAGTGCGGCTGCATTGGCAGCCGCACACTAAAACGGCCTCACCAACTAAAGCACTCGATAGGTCGTCAAGACTACGGACACGGTTAGACGAGTCCGACGCAGCTATATGTACTTCATACAGGTTTGATGGCCACACCCCTATTACAAATACAAGGGGCTCAACGTGCGCAGACAAGTGGCAATTTTTACTCATCTTGAATTGTACATGGTTTCTTTAAACCTACCTTTTTGCACGACAACTTTTCACCTAAGTTCCTCTCTTTTACAGATGACCATCGTGCTACACCCGTCCAGGATACGGCACAATGGAGACACAGGCGCAGACGTGCAGCAGGGACCCGTTCCAAGGATTCTTTTTAGATTAAGACCATGCGTAAACCTTTTTTACTATCTCTTGTTGATACACATCCCTCGGATTCTCAGTACAATTGAGAAGGATGCTGACGTCTTGGCATGTGACCACGTTAGAATAATGCACGTACCTGGACACCAGGGGCTTATTACAAAGGGCATTTTTTTGGCCCGGTTTCTACCATAAATACCGAATACCTTAGGGAGTGTTCGGCGTCGCGAGTTTGGCCTTATATGCATCAGCTCCGAATCATGTCTTTGGTCAAATGTTGGGTTTGCCCGGCTCCTGTGTTTTGCTGCCTTACATTCCACTCTATCGGCTAAGGCGGCACCAGGAGAACTACTGCGATTGTGCCCCGGTTCATCCGAACGAGTACCTCAGTGGAGAAAGCCGAGAACTGACTGTCATGATATAGCATGAGACTGGTCAACCACTCGATGACCTATCGGAATGTTAGAATTCCTCTGCCTTAACGAAGGGCTGTTTCCCGGCCAGGCATGTACGCACCCCGAATTCGGGAGAGTGTGGAGCCAGCAGGGGCTATATAGTAGCCCCACCGTCAAACTCCTATGGCTAAGTGAAAGTGTTAAAGCATTATAGTCCGGTTGCCTCGTTCGCTGCACTATCACCTCCTTAATAGGACCAAGACATTGGATTAAGTGTGAACACGCGTCTTCTGCGAACACCTCCGCATTATATGTGTGGGGGTTGAAGCCGACGACTGCAATCTTTCAGGTTATATACATATATACATAAACGGCTGCACAGGAGGCATTATATTACTTTCAGGAAAAAGTATAAATACAGCCTTAATAAATTTCGTAAACATTGTTTTTACAATGGGAATACATGTCACTCAAACATAATATTCTTCGAGCACTGGGCCTCTATCAAACGAGCACCCTCAAGAACTTCTTCAAAATAGTGCTCGGCAGCCACTCGGCCTATGGCCGAACCCTGCGCCGCAACAGTGGTGGCATCCATCTCCGCCCAGTATGTCTTGACACGGGCAAGGGCCATCCGCGAGCCTTCTATGCATGCCGAACTCTTCATCACATTAATGTGTGGCACCGCACCAAGGAACTACTGCACTAAGCCGAAATAGCTGTTCGGCTTTGGCTTTTCCGGCCACAGATGATCTACGACGGACCTCATGGCGAGTCTGGACAATCTATTGAGTTCGGCCCATTCGGCAAGATGATCAGTTAGTGGAAGCGGACGCTCTGGAACGTTAAACTGCGACCAGAATAGCTTGTCCACTTCACGATCTATTTGATCTTGGAAGTATTCGGCCGCATCGACAGCACTCGCCGTCAAATCCAGATATGCGTCTGCCGAACTCCATAGCCGATCCAGAGGGGCATACCGCGGATCTCCGAACTTCCTCCGCAGCAAAAAGGGCTTCCCAGCCACAATATCACCACCTTCACGCAGCTCTTCCTTCTTTGCCCTCATAGCAGAGCAGGTGTCTTTGGCCGCCATCGCGGCCTTTTCAAGGTTCGCCGCCTTCGCTCGGTTTTCTTCTTCAAGGAACTGGCAACGGTCGGCAGTGTCTTTTAACTTTACAGCCATCTTGGCCATTTTTTCTTTGCTCTCGCAATGCGCGGCCTTCTCGGCTCTTAACTCTTCGGCCGCCTTCAAAGCAGCCGCATTACTACTCCTTGCTTGTTCTTTGGCTCGGGTAAGTTCTGCCCGAAGGGTCTCCACGGTGGCAGCTCCATCTACAGTCAACACATATTAAAGATACTGGCATCACGCTGGTCTTACTATGTGACATTCACCAGAAAACATCACTTACCCTGTGCTCATCAAGCCGCTTGTTAACAAGCTCGATGTCGGCATCCGCCGCATCTAGTTGCCGCTTTAGTTTGGCAAACTCATTAGTCCGGCTAGCCACCGGAGCTTCCACCACCTGCACATAAAAGTGGTATGGTTATTACCTGGGACTACGATCCTCTGTTTGCCGCCATTCTCGGTGACAACCAGAGTCTCAGGGGCTACTATCTACACAGGGCACACCTAAAAATGTGTGGTACTATCACAAATGTATATCATTTCACATACCTCAAAACTCGTCAGTAGACTCATAAAGGCTTCATGCAACCCGCTTTCGGCGGACGAAATCCTTTCAATCACTGTACCCATCAATATACGGTGTTCTTCTAAGATAGTTGCTCGCTCTAGCAGATCCCTCAGTGCGTCCGACCACATACCAGACGGTGCCGGATTCTTTTGGTTGCTCTCTTCAAGAGCCGGACACTGGGGACTTCGGGCGACCATAGGATTATCTTCTGGCCTCACTTGATCCGGCGAGGCCCTCCGTGCCGACACTTCAAGGTCGCCCGCTTCTTGAGCGGGGGAGTCCGGGGGAGGCGTTTCGCTCTCCATCATCTCCGGAAGAAGATCCCCCGAAGACGAGATCTGCTGAGAAGGGCTAAGATCCGAACTACAAGATAAATGCTTTGGTTATTTTCCTCAGAGGTAAGGTAGTATATTTTCACTATTAAAGTACTTTTTGATTACTTACAACTCGTTAGAGGGCTGATCCCCGCGTAGACTTTGTGCGGCAAGAGCACCCTCCAAGGCAGGACCCTCTGGTGGAGATTTCTTCTCCCATTTGGAAACCTTGGTTTCCGGATCTTCGGAGGCAGTCCTATTCCTTCCCCGGAGCGAGGGAAGGTCAGATTCTTCCCCTTGGTTATCCTCCTTCATGGAGGCGCTCATTCCCTCGGTTGGAATTGGTAGCGATGGGGGCCCGCTCTCGCCCTCATTATTCCCCCCTTTATCTTCCTTTGAGGGCTCCGGGCAAGGTGCTAGCTCGAGCATCTTTTCTAGTACTGGATTGTCCAAACCCTCAGGAAGGGGGGCCGAACACTGAATCATCTTTGCCTTTGTTAGCCAGTCCTGGTCAAAGAGCGATTTCTTAGAATGACGTCATGATGAATGAAAGACGGTGTGTTCGGCTAGAGGATTACTTACTTGGTCGGCGGTGCGGTTGCTGCTCAGGCCCACGTCCTCGGTAGTATCCGGACAGTCTATTTGGGGTCCGAAGAATGATTTATACATCTCCTCGTGCGTCAGGCCGAGGAAATTCTGAATAGTGCGCGGTCCTTCTGGGTTGAACTCCCACATGCGGAGGGGACGGCGTTTGCAAGGCTGGACTCGACGAACCAGCATGACTTGCACCACCATAACCAGACTGAAATCTCCTTCGAAGAGATCTTGAATACGGCTTTGCAATATGGGCACGTCCTTGGCTGGACCCTAACTCAGCCCTCTACTGATCCATGACATCAGTTGTGGTGGAGGGCCCGAGCGGAAAGCAGGGGCAGCCACCCACTTGGCACTTCTGGGAGCTGTGATGTAAAACCACTCCCGTTGCCATAATCCGGACACCTCTGGAAAGGAACCCTTTGGCCATGGAGCTCCAGCGATCTTGCTTATTAATGCGCCTCCGCACGCTACCTGCTGCCCCTCGACCATCTTCGGCTTCACGTCAAAGGTCTTGAGCCACAGGCCGAAGTGAGGGGTAATGTGGAGGAAGTCCTCACATACAACAATAAATGCCGAGATGTGGAGAAAGGAGTCCGGGGCTAGATCGTGGAAATCTAGCCCGTAATAGAACATCAAACCCCTAACGAAGGGATCTAGAGTGAGGCCTAGACCTCGGAGGAAGTGGGAGATGAACACAACATTCTCATTGGGTTCGGGAGTAGGGACAACCTGCCCTCGGGCAGGCAGCCGATGCGAAACCTCAGCGGTCAGGTATCTGGCCTCCCTCAACTTCTTGATATCCTCTTCCGTAACGGAGGAGGGCATCCACCGGCCTTGAAGACTAGATCCGGACATGATTGAAGGTCCGAAGCACCTGACCTGGGCTTTGGGTGTTAGAACTCGAGGCGGGGGAAGGGTTCGATTGAGCACGGGAGGGAAAAAAGTAAAAGACTTGTTCCTTTATAAAGAGGGTGAATATCAAGCGTCCTCCTAGTGGTCGTTTGGGACTTGCCTAAAATCTAGGAGTCCTAGGCATGGTTGGGTTACCCACGACCGTATTGATGAGAATCCCGTAATTAGGGGAACACGATCTCTGCTTTGACAAGACGTGTCAAGAAACCGCCTCGTGTTATGTGTGGAGCTGGTTGAAGAGAAACGGTTCGAATAATCACCAAGCCATGGCCTGATGTCATGTTTCCAAAGCGTGTCAGCAGATTAAGATTTGTGGAAATATTATTCTCTCTACGGTGGTATGTGGAATTTATTTTGCAGGGTCGGACACTATACTAGTATTCAAACTCTTCTGTGATGTGTTCGGAGGAGGAACCCGCCTTGCAATGCCGAAGACAACACTGCACGCCGGACTCATCGTCATTGAAGCCTGGTTCAGGGGCTACTGAGGGAGTCCTGGATTAGGGGGTCTCCGCACAGCCGGACTATATCCTTTGGCCGGACTGTTGGATTATGAAGATACAAGATTGAAAACTTCGTCCCATGTCCGGATGGGACTCTACTTGGCGTGGAAGGCAAGCTAGGCAGTACGGATATGGATATCTCCTCCTTTGTAACCGACCTTGTGTAACCCTAACCCTCTCCGATGTCTATATAAACCGGAGGGTTTTAGTCCGTAGGACAACAAACAATCATACCATAGGCTAGCTTCTAGGGTTTAGCCTCTCCGATCTCGTGGTAGATCAACTCTTGTAATACCCATATCATCAAGAATAAATGAAGCAGGATGTAGGGTTTTACGTCCACCAACAGGGCCCGAACCTGGGTAAAACATCGTGTCCCCTGCCTCCTGTTACCATCTGTCTTAGACGCAAAGTTCGGGACCCCCTACCCGAGATCCGCCGATTTTGACACCGACACCCCTCCACCGCTTCCTCGGTTGCTTCCGCTGCCACCCGCGCCACCGCTCCAGCGCCCCGCCACCATGCCGCCGCGCCGCCAAGGAGTGTCGGGCTACCGCGGCGTCCGCCAGCGCCCCAACGGCAGGTTCTACTCGGAGATACGGTCCGGCCAACTCCGGCTCGGCCTCGGCACCTTCGAGGTGGCGCACGAGGCCGCCCGCGCGTACGACGCGGCGGCGTGGCGCCTAGGCAAGCCGCGCCAGCAGATGAACTTCCACGATGTCCACACGCTGCAGCAGGCGCTGGACGTCGCCCCGCTGCCTCGTCTTCGCACGGCACACAACCGTGCGGAGCATGCTGAGCTGCAGAACCGCCTCCTCGTCGCCCATGAGGATGAGCGGGTCATGGCGGAGTGGCGCCAACAACACCCGGAGGACGTCTCCTACGAGCAAGCCTACTGGGCAAGGCGCCGCGAGGAGGAGACGCAAAGGCGCCGCGCTGAGCGGTTGGACAGGCGTCGGCGGAAGGCCCTGGCGCTATCCCAGTGCGATGTAGTTGAGAATGGTGGTGAGACGATCTTTACATCTGATGATGATTGTTGGGAAGACATGTGGCTCGATACCTCGGATCAGACCAGCGAGGATGGCGATGATGACGATGACGACGACGACTGGGAGTAGGCTGTAGCTGCAGTAGTAGTTTTTATCTATGTCCTTGCACTATCTAAATAATTTTTATCTATCTATGCTATGGAACTATGTAAAATATCTATGTATCATTTTTTCTATCTATGAATTTTATTAAAAAAAATGTACGCAATGTTTAGCGCGCGCTGCATTTTTGCGCGGCTGCTGGAGCCAGCGCTGCGCGCCGCGCCAAACCAGGCGATGGGCGCGCAGCAAACCAGTTTTTTGCGCGTGGCACATTCGGCGCCTGTTGGAGATGCTCTAATTTCATATAAGGAAAAGTAAGATGGCAAATAAGCCGCCATGACTACAGATATTTGAGAAAGCAGTTTCGGCTAAGTGTTGAGACAAACAAGTTTCCTAATTGTTGGATATTATTCCAGATCAAATGGCTATTCAAAATGGAAAAAATTCTAGACCTAAAATTTTTTGCACAGATGAGTTTGTGAGTCCTAATGAGACCTTTATAATGGGAAAAGGGATCTATCGGTGTCAAGAGTAGGTGCCAAACAGCTACCGTACAAACATATATCTCTTTTTGAATCAAGAAAAGGCTGCAGCGGAAGAACTACGAAGAACTGCAATGAACTACGAAGAACATGCGAAAAACCTAGAAAGTCCTAATGCAGATCTGAGGAGCAAGAAGGGAAACACTTACAGCCATAGATCCTCCGAGGAAAGTCATTGTCGTTTTCTGGACTGATTCCGGTCGATGCAGCAGCCAAGGTCGACGGAGGGGAGGTGCTCTCTGACGGTGATGGAGATCGAGCAGCAGCGGAGGTCGCAAGAGGAGGAAGACGAAGAAGGGAGGGGAATGAGAAAGATCGGGCGCGTGCCTATTTATAAGGGGATAAGCGAACAGGCGGGCGTGAAAATCGAGGAAGACCTGAATAATGGTTATCCAACTAAACGGACGCTTCGATTCTCGGAAGGCATTAAAGATGAAGATCCGTTGAGAGATGACGTCATAAAAGTTTTTTGTGTTTTCAAGAGATGACGTCATGGCGGGTTACAAAAACTTCTGCGAGGATAAGAAGATGGATTTTTGTTTAAGTGTTGAAGATTGACAAAGAACAAAGTTCAAAATCAATCTAGGGCCTAATGTTGGGGATATAGCTATCAGCTATGACCCGCCCAGGAGGGGCCGGGTCAGCCCCAATGGCGGGTCACAAAGGAAGCCCAATAAACATTCAAGGCGATAGTTTATTAAAGCTTATAGAAGGCCTAAGGCCTAGAGGCGGCTTAAGGCCCAATATTGTAAACCGTCATATGTAAGGAAAGACTTGTAAGGAAAGGCATGTAAAAGAAGTCACCGAGCCGGACACGCTGTATGAGCCGGCCGGGACTCTGTAGGCCACCAGGCGTCAAACCGTGTATATAAGGGGACGACCCGGTGGCGACTTAGGGCAAGAAACAAGAGATCGATAACCAAGCAGGTGAACTAGCCTCTTGGTGATCGAAAACCCAGCAATATCAACACAACTAGATGTAGACTTTTACCTTCATCGTAAGGGGCCGAACTAGTATAAAACCTCTCGTGTCCTTTGTCCCGATTAACCCCTTTAAGCTTCCTAGTTGCGATGGCCCTATGACTAAGTCCTTTTGCTAGGACATCTGCCGTGACAATTCCACGACAGAACTGCCATCTAGCTCTGCACTTGATTCACCTTCTGTTTTGAGTAAGCTTGCGACACCTAAACCTGCTTCTGCTATTCGTTCTGATATGTCGCATGTTATTGATGATGCCACTTCTGCTATGCATGATACTTATGATGAAACTACTTCTATGCTTGATACTACTGTGCCACTTGGTGAATTTCTTGATGAACAACTTGCTAGGGTTAGAGAGAATGAAAATATTGAAACTGATAATATTGATGAACGTGATGATGAAGACTCTTCCCCTAATAAATATGAATCACCTGTTATTCCTGAGGGTTATGTTTTTGAAAAAGAAGTTGCTCTAGCTATTTTAGCTTGCAAAGATAGATACGAGCTCAAGAGGTTATTAGCTAAATGGAAGCAGCAATCTCTTAATGCTAGAATGAAACCTGACCCTGCTTTTCCTACTTCACCTATCTGTGTTACTGATAAGGATTATGAATTCTCTGTTGATCCTGATATAATTACTTTGGTTGAATCTGATCCTTTTCATGGCTATGAATCTGAAACTGTTGTGGCACATCTTACTAAATTAAATGATATAGCCACCCTGTTCACTAATGATGAGAGAACTCGCTACTTTTATATTCTTAAATTATTTCCGTTCTCATTAAAGGGTGATGCTAAGATATGGTTTAATTCTCTTGATCCTGGTTGTGTGCGTAGTCCCCAGGATATGATTTATTACTTCTCTGCTAAATATTTCCCTGCTCATAAGAAACAAGCTGCTTTGAGGGATATATATAATTTTGTGCAAATTGAAGAAGAGAGTCTCCCACAAGCTTGGGGGAGGCTTCTCCAATTACTTAATGCTTTGCCTGATCATCCTCTTAAGAAAAATGAAATACTTGATATCTTTTATAATGGACTAACCGATGCTTCCAGAGATTACCTGGATAGTTGTGTTGGTTCTATTTTCAGGGAAAGAACACCGGATGAAGCTGAAATTCTATTGAATAATATGTTGACAAATGAAAATAATTGGACACTTCCTGAGCCAGCTCCTGAGCCTATTCCTAAACCAACTCCGAAGAAGAGGGGTATTCTATTGCTCAGTCTTGAAAATATGCAAGAGGCAAAGAAATCCATGAAAGAAAAGGGTATTAAAGCTGAAGATGTTAAGAATTTACCTCCTATTGAAGAAATACACGGTCTTAATTTACCGTCTATTGAAGAAACATATGATCTTAATCCATTACCTATTGAAGAAACACATGGTCTTGATAACCTGACACAGGTAGTAAAGGTAAACTCTCTCTATAGATATGATAAAGCTGAAATCCCATTTACTAAGTTTGCTAGCCCATGCTTAGATGAGTTTGATAAATTTATGGTTAAGCAAGAAGACTTCAATGCTTATTTTGGTGGAGAATTAAAACGCTGTTCAAATATGCTTGAACACTTGGGTGATTATATGGCTAATGTCAAAGGTGAACTTAAACTTATTAGTAAACATGCTTCTATGGTTACCATTCAAGTAGAACAAGTACTTAAAGCTCAAAATGATTTGCTCAATGAATTGAATAGTAAGAATAATGATTATGTTGTTAGAGTGGCTACTAGAACTGGTAGAATGACTCTGGAACCTTTGTATCCTAAAGGCCACCCTAAGAGAATTGAGCAAGATTCTCAGAGAAATAATATAGATGCACCTGGTCCTTCTAAAAGGAAGAAAAAGAAAAATGATAGGACTTTGCATGCTTCTAGTGAACCTATTGATGAAACACCTGAGAATCCAAATGATAATTCTATTTCTGATGCTAAAACACAATCTGGCAATGAACCTGAAACTAGTGATAATGTTAATGATAATTTTCATGTTGATGCTCAACCTAGCAATGATAATGATATAGAAATTGAACCTGCTGTTGATCTTGATAACCCACAATCAAAGAATCAACATTATGATAAGAGTGACTTTGTTGCTAGGAAACATGGTAAAGAAAGAGAGCCTTGGGTTCAGAAACCCATGCCTTTTCCTCCCAAACCATCCAAGAAAAAGGATGATGAGGATTTTGAGCGCTTTGCTGAAATGATTAGACCTATGTTTTTGCGTATGCGATTAACTGATATGCTTAAAATGAATCCTTATGCTAAGTACATGAGATATATTGTTACAAATAAAAGAAAGATACCGGAAGCTAAAATTTCCACCATGCTTGCTAATTATACTTTTAAGGGTGGAATACCAAAGAAACTTGGAGATCCAGGAGTACCCACTATACCATGCTCCATTAAAAGAAACTATGTTAAAACTGCTTTATGTGATCTTGGAGACAGTGTTAGTGTTATGCCTCTCTCTTTATATCGTAAACTTTATTTGAATAAGTTGACACCTACTGAAATATCTTTGCAAATGGCTGATAAATCAACTGCTATACCTGTCAGTATTTGTGAGGATGTGCCTGTTGTGGTTGCAAACGTTACTATTTTAATGAACTTTGTTATTCTTGATATTCCCGAGGACGATAGTATGTCTATTATTCTTGGAAGACCCTTTTTGAATATTGCATGGGCTGTTATTGATTGCACTAAAGGCAATGTCACTTTTCATGTTAATGGTAATGAGCATACGGTACACTTTCCGAGGAAACAACCTCAAGTTCATAGTATCAACTCTATTGGAAAAATTCCATCGATTATATTTGGAGGTTTTGAATTTCCTATTCCTACTGTCAAGAAGAAATATGATATTCTTATTATTGGGGATGTGCATATCCCCATTGAGGTAACATAGTGTTATTCGAAATTTCTCCGGTTCCATGTTATTCGGAATGAGTTCGTTAACAAGACTTGATCAACCTTGTTAGTGGATTCCTTTTGATGAGCATGAGATGGATGAAACTAGAAGGCACAACCTTCTGTACCCTCCTTTTACTTTATGTTATTTATATTAAATAAAATAAAAATAAGTATTTTCCGTCTGTTATCTGAATTATCCGTGCAATATAAAAATACCCCGAAAATAAAAGTTCTCCAAATGCCCTGAAATTTAAATATGATTTTTTCTGGAATATTTGAGAATATTTGGCACTGAGAACACAGCAGGGGGGCATCCACCTGGCCACGAGGGTGGAGGGCACGCCCTACCCCCCTGGGCACGCCCCCTACCTCGTGGGCCCATGGTGGCCCTCCTCCACTTATTCCTGCACCCACACACTCCTTCTTCCTCCCACAAACACGATTATCCAGTTCAAACTCGAGTCCAAGCTCATTTTGCTGCCATTTTTTATCTCCTTGCTCAAAGCACCTCTCACAAAACTGCTTGGGGAGATTGTGCCTTGGTATGTGACTCCTCCATTGGTCCAATTAGTTTTTGTTCTAGTGCTCTGTTCATTGCAAATTTGTGTTGCCTAGGTGACCATGTTCTTGAGCTTGCATGTCAAATTTATATGGTTCCAAGTAGTTTTGATGCATGATATAGCCTCTAGGCACTTGTAGGAGTAGTTGCTATCAATATTGTTGAGTTTGGTTCACTTTTATTTGAAGTTACTAAAAATTTCAGAAATTTTTCAGAGGAAGAAATATGTTTAGGAAAATGTACCAAGGTGGCTCTTCAAGGAAACAAGAGCCCAGGCTTGCAATGCGTGATGCTGATAATGAGCCACCAAGGGACGCTCCAGTGCGGCCCTGTGAATGGCCTTCAGAGGACTTAATGGATCGAGCGGGGATTAAGGAAGAATTTAACGCATATTTGCGTAACACTGATCTTGTGAGCTTCCAGGAAGAAAAATGCCGTCAGTACCACTATCTCGCTAGTTCCTTTGTGAGGAGGTTTGAATTTTCATCTTCACATAATTCTCCAACTGTCTTGTTTGATCTTTATGAAAATTCTTACACTATGGACTTAGAGGATTTTACCACTGCTTGCAAACTTCCACAATGGGGTAGTGTCAGGGAACCTTGCAAATCTGAATTTAGAGATTTTCTTTCTAGTATAACTGTGGGGGAATCTAGAGATATAACACAAGCTACCATAGGGAGCATTCACTTTCCTGCTATACATTATTTTGCTCTCTTCATAGGCAGATGCATTAATGGTAAAGATGAGGCATGTCACATGTGTGTCCCTGACCTCAGTATTCTTAGGAGTGCTGTGTTAGGAGATAAATCTTATAATTTGGGAGCCATTGTTGCATGTAGGTTGCATCTTAATAGATTTAATGGAGATTTCTTTGGTGGAATTTATGCAACCCGCTTAGCTGATTTTCTTGGTGTAACCATACGTAATGATGATATTGAATTACCTCCTGCTTACCTAGACTTTAATGCTATGGTTCACCACCAGTTTGTCGAGAGGAATGAATCACCTCTCTAGTATCGCTTAATCTTTGACAGACACCGTGTTGTCCGTATTACTCTCCCTGCTCCTGCCTTCTTTGATTATCAGGAAAAAGGAAGATATGTTATTACCAGAGAGGAGGCAGATGAGTACGAGAGGAGCGTGGAGGCTGCTCGTCGCCACGCTGCAGCTCAGGAGGCAATAGCCGTTGCATCGCAGTACGACCCCAACTATTATTATGGATATCCGCCAGGCCAGCCGTGGCAATAAACCAACTTAGGCCAAAAGCCTAAGCTTGGGGGAGTACGTATTTCTCACCGAGATTACATTCATGTTCACACACTCATTGCTAGATGTCGGTGCTCATACTTTTTCATTGTAATATCCATGCTAGTTTATTTTCCTTTTTATGCTTTCTTCTTGTGTGTTTAATAAACCTTAAGAAAAACCAAAAAATTAGTTGTAGCTTTTAATTAGTTTGCTTTCCACGCTTGTAGTAGTAATTAAAAAGAAAACCCAAAATATTTCCTATTATTCTTTTGCTTGTTGGGAGCTTTCTCGTGTAAATAGTTTTATTTCTTTTCTTTTCTTTGGGGGTCGATAGGAGAAGACCATGATTAAATTGTTGAAGTGGCTCTTATATGCATTATTGTTGATCTGAAAAAGAGCCCATACTGCCTTGTCTTCTCCTGTTTATTGAATGCTTGCACATTCCAGCTTAGTCCAATGCACGCGCACTATTATTATTATCCACATCGTTCGGTCGTGCAAGTGAAAGGCAATTATGACGATATATGATAGACTGACTGAGGTGAGAAAAGCCGGTATGAACTCGACCTCTCTTGTTTTTGTAAATATGATTAGTTCATCGTTCTTGATTCAGCCTATTATGAATAAACATGTTTGCAATGACAACTAGAGATCATAGTTTCTTGTGCCATGCTTGATTAGCTAGGAGCTTATAGTGGTTTACCTTGCGTGCCAACATGCTATTAAAATAGTTTTGATGTGGTATGATAGGGTGGTATCCTCCTCTGAATGATTTAAGTGACTTGACTTGGCCCATGTTCACACATGTAGTTGAAACAAAATCAACATAGCCTTCATGATATTTATGTTCATGGTGGATTATATCCTACTCATGCTTGCATTCGGTGTTGATTAATTTTAATGCATGTTCATGACTGTTGTCGCTCTCTAGCTGGTCGCTTCCCATTCTTTTTCTAGCCTTCACCTGTAATAAGCGGGAATACTGCTTGTGCATCCAACTCCATAACCCCCAAAGTTATTCCATATGAGTCCACCATACCTACCTATATACGGTATCTACCTGCCGTTCCAAGTAAATTTGTATGTGCCAAACTCTAAACCTTCAAATAAATATCCTGTTTTGTATGCTCGAATAGCTCATGTATCAACTAGGGTTGTCTGTATCTTCCATGTTAGGCGGGTTATTCTCAAGAGGAGTGGACTCCGCTCCTCACTCACGAGAAAGTGGCTAGTCACCGGGATGCCCAGTCCCATGCTTTATGCAAATCAAATCAAAACAATTGCAAACAAAACTCCCCCTGGGACTCTTGTTAGTTGGAGGCACTCGTTGTTTCGAGCAAGCCATGGATTGATGCTTGTTGGTGGAGGGGGAGTATAAACTTTACCATTTTGTTTGGGAACCGCCTATAATGTGTGTAGCATGGAAGATATCGCCATCTCTTGGTTGTTATGTTGACAATGAAAGTATACCGCTCAAAATATTATTCACCTCTATTTTAAAAACGAGCTCTGGCACCTCTACAAATCCCTGCTTCCCTCTGCGAAGGGCCTATCTATTTACTTTTATGTTGAGTCATCATCCTCTTATTAAAAAGTACCAGTTGGAGAGCACCACTGTCATTTGCATTCATTACTGTTAGTTTACATTGAGTATGACTTGACTGGATCTCTTTTACCATGAATTACAATGTCTAGTCAGTCCTTGATCTTTAAAGGTGCTCTGTATTTATGTTTTGCGGTCTCAGAAAGGGCTAGCGAGATACCATCTTGTTATATCATATTATGATTGTTTTGAGAAAGTGTTGTCATCCGAGATTTATTATTATTGCTCGCTAGTTGATTATGCCATTGATATGAGTAAACATGAGACCTATGCATTATTGTGAATATGGTTAGTTCATAATCTTTTCTGAAAACTTGAATGCTGGCTTTACATATTTATAACAACAAGAGCAAACAGAGTTTGTAAAAGTTTTTCTTTATCACTTTCCGTTTGTCAACTGAATTGCTTGAGGACAAGAAAAGGTTTAAGCTTGGGGGAGTTGATACGTCTCCGTCGTATCTACTTTTCCAAACACTTTTGCCCATGTTTTGGACTCTAACTTGCATGATTTGAATGAAACTAACCCGGACAGACGCTGTTTTCAGCAGAATTACCATGGTGTTATTTATGTGCAGAAACAAAAGTTCTCGGAATGACCTGAAACTTCATGGAACGTCTATTTGGAAATAATAAAAAATACTTGCAAAATATGAAGACCAGGGGGACCACACCCTAGCCACGAGGGTGGGGGCGCGCCTGCCCCCCCCCCCAGGGCGCGCCCCCCTACCTCGTGGGCCCCCTGGAGCTCCTCCGACCTCAACTCCAACTCTATATATTTGCTTTCAGGGAGAAAAAAATCAGAGAGAAGGATTCATCGCGTTTTACGATACAGAGCCGCCGCCAAGACCTAAAACCTCTCGGGAGGGCTGATCTGGAGTCCGTTCGGGGCTCTGGAGAGGGGAATCCGTCGCCATCGTCATCATCAACCATCCTCCATCACCAATTTCATGATGCTCACCGCCGTGCGTGAGTAATTCCGTCGTAGGCTTGCTGGACGATGATGGGTTGGATGGGATTTATCATGTAATCGAGTTAGTTTTATTAGGGTTTGATCCCTAGTATCCACTATGTTCTGAGATTGATGTTGCTATGACTTTGCTATGCTTAATGCTTGTCACTAGGGCCCGAGTGCCATGATATCAGATCTGAACCTATTATGTTTTCATCAATATATGAGTGTTTTTGATCCTATCTTGCAAGTCTATAGTCACCTACTATGTGTTATGATCCGGCAACCCCGAAGTGATAATAATCGGGACCACTCCTGGTGATGACCGTAGTTTGAGGAGTTCATGTATTCACTATGTGTTAATGCTTTGGTCCAGTACTCTATTAAAAGAAGGCCTTAATACCCCTTAGTTTCCATTAGGACCCGCTGCCACGGGAGGGTAGGACAAAAGATGCCATGCAAGTTCTTTTCCATAAGCATGTATGACTATATTCGGAATACATGCCTACATTACATTGATGAATTGGAGCTAGTTCTGTGTCACCCTAGGTTATGACTGTTACATGATGAACCACATCCGGCATAATTCTCTATCACCGATCGATTGCCTACGAGCTCTCAATATATTGTTCTTCGCTTATTTACTTTTCCGTTGCTATTGCTATCATCATTACAAAATACCAAAAACATTACTTTTGCTACCGTTACTTTTGCTATTGTTACCACTACTATCATATTACTTTGCTGCAGATATTAAGTTTCCAGGTGTGGTTGAATTAACAACTTAGCTGCTAATACTTGAGAATATTCTTTGGCTCCCCTTGTGTCGAATCAATAAATTTGGGTTGAATACTCTACCCTCGAAAACTATTGCGATCCCCTATACTTGTGGGTTATCATCGTCGCGGTTCTCAGGACGAGCTCAGGGTGATGCAACGGCCGACGTTGAGAGGCGACAGCGGGCGCTGTGGCAACAGCGAAGCTCGAGAGGCAAAGAGGTGGCGAGAAGATGGAAAGAAGAAGAAGAAAGGGGAAAGACTAGCCAAGCCTATTTATAAGGGGATAAGTGAACAGACAGGCGCGAAAATTGAGGAAGACCAAAATAATGATTATCTAGCTAAACCGACGCCTCAATTCTCGGAAGACATTAAAAGATAAAGATCCGTTGAAGATGACGTCATAGCAGGCTTTCATGTTTTCAGAAGATGACGTCATGGCGGGTTACAGAGTTTTTACAGAGAGAGGAAGATGGATTTCGTCTAAGTATTGAAGATTGACAAAGAACAAAGTTCAAGTCAACCTGGGCCTAATGTTGGGGATATAGCTACCAGGTATGACCCGCCCAGGAGGGGTCGGGTCAACCCCAATGGCGGGTTATGAGAAGAAGCCGAGTAAACGTTCAAGGTGATAGTTTATTAAGACTTGTAGAAGGCCTAAGCCCAGAGGCGGCTTAAGGCCCAATATTGTAAACCGCCATATGTAAAGAAAGACTTGTAAAGAAAGGCATGTAAAAGAAGTCACCGAGCCGGATACGTTTTATGAGCCGGCCGGGACTCTGTAGGCCGCCAGGCGTCAACCCGTGTATATAAGGGGACGACTCGACGGCGGCTTAGGACAAGAAACAGCAGATCGATAGCCAAGCTAGCGGATTCGCTCCTTGTTCATCGAAACCTAGCAATACAACAACAACTGGACTAGGCCTTACCTTCACCATAAGGGGCCGAACCAGTATAAACCTCTCGTGTCCTTTGTCCCGATTAACCCCTTTAAGCTTCCTAGTTGCGATGGCCCTATGACTAAGTCCTTTCGCTAGGACATCTGCCGTGACAATTCCACGACAGAAGGTCTGTCGCAAGAGGGGTAATCTTTACACATCCCATGTACTGAATAAGAAAGGGATAAAGAGTCGGCTTACAATCGCCACTTCACACAATACATAAATAATCCATACATCATCCAAGGTACAAACAAAGGTCCGACTATGGAACCAAAATAAAGAAAGACAACCCCAAATGCTAGATCCCCGATCGTCCCAACTGGGCTCCTCTACTGATCATCCGGAAATGAAACATAGTAACGGCCCGAATCCTCGTCGAACTCCCACTTGAGTTCGGTAGCGTCCCCTGCACTGGCATCATCGGCACCTGCATCTGTTTGGAAGTATCTGTGAGTCACAAGGACTCAGCAATCTCACACCCGCGAGATCAAGAGTATTTAAGCTTAAGGGTAGGAAAGGGTAGTGAGGTGGAGCTGCAGCAAAGCACTAAGCATATATGGTGGCTAACTTATGCAAAGGAGAGCGAGAAGAGAAGCAACACACGGTCGAGAAGCTGATAATGATCAAGAAGTGATCCTGAAGCTACTTACGCTCAAGCATAACACAAGGCCGTGTTCTCTTCCCGGACTCCGCCGAAAAGAGACCATCACGGCTACACACGCGGTTGATTCATTTTAATTAAGTTAAGTGTCAAGTTCTCTACAACCGGATATTAACAAATTCCCATCTGCCACATAACCGCGGGCACGGCTCTTGAAAGTTTATACCCTGCAGGGGTGTCCCAACTTAGCCCATCACAAGCTCTCACGGTCAACGAAGGATATTCCTTCTCCCAGGAAGACCTGATCAGTCTCGGAATCCCGGTTACAAGACATTTCGACAATGGTAAAACAAGACCAGCAAAGCCGCTCGATGTGCCGACAAATCCCGATAGGAGTCGCACGTATCTCGTTCTCAGGGCACACCAGATAGGTCAAGCTACGGGTAAAACCAACCCTCAAGTTGCCCCGAGGTGGCCCCGCAGGTTGCCCATTTCGGACCAACACTCAGAGGAACACTGGCCCAGGGGGTTTAAACTAAAAATGACCCTTGAGTTTGCAGAACCCAAGGGAAAGGTATATGGTGGTAGGTAGGCAAATGGTAAAACCAAGGTTGGGCCTTGTTGGAGGAGTTTTATTCAAGGCGAACTGTCAAGGGGTTCCCATAACACCCAACCACGTAAGGAGCGCAAAATCAAGGAACATAACACTGGTATGACGGAAACTAGGGCGGCAAGAGTGGAACAAAACACCAGGCATAAGACCGAGCCTTCCACCCTTTACCAAGTATATAGATACATTGAAGTAAATAAGATATAATAATTATATCCCAACAATATCCATGTTCCAACATGGAACAAACTTCATCTTCACCTGCAACTAGGAACGCTATAAGAGGGGCTGAGCAAAGCGATGACATAGCAAAACAACGGTTTGCAAGGAAAGGTGGGTTAGAGGCTTGACATGGCAATATGGGAGGCATGATATAGCAAGTGGTAGGTAGCGCAACATAGCAAAAGAGCGAACAACTAGCAGGCAAAGATAGAAGTGATTTCGAGGGTATGGTCATCTTGCCTGCAAAGTTCTCAGAGTTGTCGAAAGCTTGATCCTCTTAAGCATACTCAACAAGTTCCTCGATCACGTACTCATCTCCCGGCTCTACCCAAAGCAAGAACACAGGCAAAAGGACCAACAATCAATCACGGTGAAATGCACAAGCAACATGATGCAATACATGACATGATATGCAAGACATGATATGCAAAGCAAATGCGTGCTCCGGAAGGGAAATAATGATCAAGGCATCAACTTGGCAAACCAAGTGTGCCTCTGGAAAGATCACCGGAAACGGATGCACGGTTTGCAAATGGCAAGCATCACAAGAATGACGCAAAACTGCGATTAACAGCACGATGCCATCTAGAATGCAACAAGAAACTAAGCTACTGCACTCCAACATAACAACAAAGTATATGGCAGTGATGTACACAAGATGCTTGACAAAACATGAACACTGAGCTACAGCTAAATCACACAAGAGCATGTTCAAACAAGCATGGCAAAAGTGCAAAAGATATCAGCATCACAAAGTTAGAGAAATTACTAACATGTCAAAATCAACATCAGGAAGCAATGTTTAGAGCAAGCAAATAACATGCTACAGGAACATATGATAGCAAACCAAGGCACGGAATGAATCTACTAAATGCATAGAACAAAAGTCCCTTACTGATCATGAGCCAAAAAGGCACAGAAGATACGATGGCACCCATGTAAACATAGCAAGTTTTATTAACAGTTTCAGACTTAGCAGAAAAACAGAGCATGGCATAAACAGAATTATGAAAGCAACTTTGCGAGCTGAAACCACTCATCACAAAGCCTTGCATGACAAAACAAGCATACCAACAGCAACAAGACATGCTCATGAAGCTAACCATGGCAAGAGAAAGTTCATAGCATGCATGGATCATTAGCAACAACCATGGCAAAATTGATTAACATGTAAACATTCTGCCGGGAACATTTTATAGCAAAAGTAGAGCAAGAACAAGACATGCTAGGGCACTTCATAATTGCAAACAGGGGCATGGATGGATAGAGCATAACCATATGTTCAAAACATCCTTACTGAAGTATCTCAAAACAAGCATGGATATCACTGTAGCATCATGTTTACATGGCATCAAAATAACAGCAGGAAAAGGACTTAGCAAAATCCAAATCCTAAGTCCCTGAAAACAGCAATATCACGAAGCCTAGTTTGCATGCTTGTGCTAGTCACCACAAAGATCAAAAAAACACAAGACAAGCACCCCTGTAAAGATTGCATGACATAATTCAAAACACATGTAGAGCTCATGCCCATATGAAGCACACCTCAAATGTGACAAAATGACAAATCACCATAAATTGATAAGTAACAGCAGGAAACATTTTATAGCACTCTTGCATCAATGATTAGGGCATCAAGATGAACACAAACAATCATGCCTCAATGGAATGAAATGAAGAGCATCTCACAATGAACATTTTGATATATCATATGCATGAAACGGAGCTACGGTCGTGGAGATATAAGGCGATGAACAGGGGCATAAAAAGTAACAGGGAAAAAAGACTTAGGCGAAATATACCCTCAGAGATCTAGGGTTGACCGTGGCACGGAAAACGAGGTTCACCGGGGTTCGTCGCCGCGGTGGCCGGAGCTCGTCGGGATCTTGCCGGAGAACGCGGGGAGGCAGATCCGGCGAGGGGGCGCTCGGATCCGGCCGGAGGAGGCGGCGTGGGGACAACACGGAAGCCGAGGCGGCGGGGCGGCGGTCGGACGGCGTGGGAGGTGGCGGGCGGTGGACGGACGGCGGCCGGAGGCGAAGAGGACGGTGGCGGTGCTTGGCGCTCTCGGGCGCGGTTGCCTGCGGGCGGCGGCGGCAGCGAAACGGGCCCCGCGGGCCAGGCGCGGGCCTCGCGGGCCGGCTGGAGGCGCGGAGCGGTGGGCGCTGACGTGGCAGGCGGCGGTGGGATCTCGTCCGGCGCCGCGCGGACATGTCCGTGGCGGCGGGGAGACTAGCTAGGGTTTCGGGACCCGAATTTTGGACGGGGGTGCACATATTTATAGCTAGGAGGAGGTAGGAGTGTCCAAATGGAGTGTAGTTTTCGCCCACACGATCATGATCCGACAACGGAGGACATGGAAGTGGTTTAGATGGGTTATTGGGCCGTTTTGGAGGGGTGTTGGGCTGCAACACACAAGAGACCTTCGCGGTTACCCGATTAACCGTTGGAGTATCAAACGGACCCCAAATGGAACGAAATTCGACAGGCGGTCTACCGGTGGTGTACCAAGGCCACTTGACAAATCTCGGCCCATTCCGAGAACATTTAACACCCGCTCACGAAAAGAGACAAGAGGGGTGCGCCAGTGCACGTAGGAGTATCGGATTGCAAAACGGACAACGAGGAAAATGCTCGGAAGCATGAGACGAACACGTATGCAAATGCGATGCACATGATGACATGATATGAAATGCATGACATGAACAAAATGCAAAACAAAGACAAAAACCCAACCACGAAGGGAATCTCATAACTTAAAGCCAAGAAAGGCAAGAGTCGGAATTACAAATATGGCAAGTTACATCCGGGGTGTTACACTCCCTCACCACAAGTGGTAGGAAAAATAAAATTTGTATCGTTGTACTATTCAACGATGAATTGGAAATTAAAGGAGATCAAGACTTGGTCAAACATATTGCTGATTTCTATAAAGAATTGTTTGGACCTCCCGATGTAACTTCTACCAGGTCTGATGGCCTGGAACGCAATCAGTTATCTGGTGAGGATAGAGGTTTACTTACTAGGGAATTTAGTTTGTAGATTAAGGGGGTCGTGTTTGGCATGAAACACAATAAATTTGATGGGATTGATGGTTTTCCCATTTAATTCTATCAGAAATTCTCGAAAGATATAAAATATGAGTTAAAAGAATATTTTGATGCTTTTCATTAAGGTGAGTTGGATGTAGAGAGATTGAATGATGGAGTGATTTCTCTCATTATGAAGGTGCGGGATGCTGATGTTATTTAGATTTAGACCTATCTGCCTGCTTAATGTGAGTTATAAAATACTGACCAATATATTAGTAGAGCTAGGACTTATTATTGATGGTCTGATTGCTAATACTCAAACTGCTTTTATAAAGGATAGATTTATCATGGAAAGGGTGGTCCTCTTGCATGAGACTTTTCATGAAATTCAATCTAAGAATAAGTTTGGTGTTCTTTTGAAGATTGATTTTTAGAAGGCTTATGAAAAGGTGAAATGGCCATTATGGTGTCAGATGATGGAGGCAAAATGGTTTGGTTATTTGTGGTGTGCCTGGATTATGAAGCTGGTTAGGGGAGGAAGGGTTGCAGTCAAGGTGAATGATCATATTGGCCCTTACTTCCCAACTTTCAAAGGAGTTAGATAGGAGGATCCTCTATCCCCCTATCTTTTCAATATAATTGTTGATGGGATAGCATTGATGATAAAGAAGGCCCAATAGCAGGGTTTGCTTTCTGGTCTTCTGCCTAATTTGGTAGATGGGGGATTGCCTCTGCTTCAGTATGCCGATGATACAATCTTCTTGTTGGAGTTTAATCTTGTAAATGCCAGAAATCTCAGGTTTATTTTCATGCTTCTGAACAAGTTGTTGGTTTGAAGATCAATTTTCACAAGAGTAAATCTTTTTGGCTTGGGGAGGCTTTTGAGAGAGAAGCTAATTACTGTGAAATTTTTACTTGCAAAGCTTAGAAGCTATTTATGAAATACCTTAGGATGCTCGTGGATGCAAAAAAGCTTAGTAATGCACAATGGGATCTAGTGGATAAGAAAGTGTGCAAAAAATGGTTGGCTAGAAAGGTGATCTCCTGTCAGTTGGTAACATAGTGATTTTGGTGAATTCCTGCTTGAGCGGGATTCCTTTGTTTATTATTTCCTTCTCGGAAGAACCTAGAGGAGTGCTCAAGCTTGGATACCAGTAGGGCTAGGATGGTTTGGCACGAAGCCGGTGATAAGAAAAATATCACCTCATAAATTAATCTACTGTTTGCATGCCCAAGAGTTGTGGTGGTCTTGGTGTTTTGGATCTAGATGTCAAGAATCAGTGTTTATTGATCAAATGACTTTGGAAACTAGGGAACACTAATGGTTTGTGGCAAGAGGTGTTGACAAAGAGCTAAAACCCTTTTATGGGAAGATAGATGGCTTGGGGACAAATTCTTAGCCGAATTTTCCCAGGCTTTGTAATCTGACCTTTACTAAATTGGCTAATGTCCATTTTGTGAAGAATAATAGTTTTTATGCTTTGAAATTTAGGAGAATGTTGCATGATGATACTGCCGTTCAGTGGGAAGGTTTGGAAAGTTCGGTAAATGAGAAGGTTATGAGTAATTGTCAAGATAAAATGGTTTGTCCTTTGTATTGCAAGAACAAGTTTGTTGTCAGGCAGCTATACTTACATATGTAAGCTGGCAGACTGGTTGGATACAGATCTATCTGGAAATTAAAAAAATCCACATAAGATCAAGGTGTTTCTTTCGCTAATGCTTAGAAATAGCATTATAATCAAAGATAACCCCTTGAAGAGGGGTTGGACAGGAAATGAGCAATGTCGTTTCTTTGGCTCTAAAGGAAGTATTGAGCAGTTATTTTTTTAATGTGCTCTAGTCAAATTGGTCTGGCAAGTGGTGATTTGTCCTTTTGATATTCCAAAAGGCCCAGCTAAGCTCAATGATATGGTGGGACATTGGGTCAAAACTTTTCCCAAAGATCAAAGAAAGCTTGTGTGGTGTGGAGGGGTCGCCATTTGCCGGACCATTTGGAAGACTAGGAACCATGCATGTTTTGAAAGAGAATTTCCCGATGATCCCACTGTTGTGGTATATAACGTGTACTATTATCTAAATGCTTGGAGTATCTTGCAGAAAAGCCAAGACAGAGAAATAATTAAGCAAGAGGTGGCTCTAATCAAGAAGGTGCTTGAACAAATCTATGCCAAAAGCCATAGATGGAATCCTATGAGTAGAAGAATTGGAGTAGGATGACATCTTATGTTTTTTGCCTGTTGGGACATTTTGGCGCCCCCTTGTGCTGATTTTGTGTGATCATGTCTTTCTTCTTTCGTTTTGGTGTAAGGTTTGCTGGGCTTAGTCCCTGTCGTTCCTAGAACACCGGACATCTTTCTTTTGTGCTTGAAAAAAATTGTTGCGGTTCCTCCAATGGAAATCAACGAGGAGGCTCATTGTTTCAATTTTGTTTTTGAAGAATTGCCATGTTGCAAATGAGAATTTGTCACGCATGTCTTCAGGAGCTTGCCATGTTGCATCAAAAGAACTGCCATACTTCACATAGAAATTGCATGACGCTAATATAAGGGGGGGGGGGGGGGGGGGGGGGGAGTTTCCTCACCAAGGTTGTTCCCTCAGGTAGCGTCAAATGAGCGAACGATTGTGTCATGTGCAGATGTTTCCTCCCAATGGTCTTTCCAGCAAATGCGCTGAGATTCCTATCGAATGCGCCACAAGGCGTTCACGCAAAAACGGCTTAGAACTAACGTAAGTTCTATAGCATTTGGAAGAAAGAAAAGTGCATTCATTCACCCGCTAAAACAACAACCGCACGGAATTAATTAAGCTACTACCATTAATCCCATGCACGGATGTCTCCATCGCCACCCACCCCCTTGACAAACACTCGCGCCACAGGCGAATTCCACCACATCACATGGTTCCAAAACACAACTTTTTCCACATATACATACTCTCGCAGGTTCAGTTAGGCCAAGACCACTAGAGGAGTAGAGTAGCCCACTCGATACGCCACGGATACATGGCCACGATGACGACGATTACATAGCCTTGTAGTAGTAATACAACGTTGCTAGTGATAAGGAAAATCAGACGGAGACGGAGTTCATCCTGCTCATGCTCCTGAGGAAGGAGGTGCTCTTGGTGAGCTCGCGCAGGGGCTTGTTGGTGAAGCGGATGAGGTTGTACGCCCACGCCCCGGCCACGGCTCCGGCCACCGGCCCCACCACGTACACCCAGATCGACCTGTACTCACTCCCGATCAGCGCCGGCCCCACCGTCCTCGCCGGGTTCATCGACGCCCCCGACACCGGCCTGCCAAAACAATTCAACAAGAAGCTCACAAACATTTTCTTCTAGAGTACCTAAGCTTCAAACATGCATGCATGCAGGGTCAGTACGTGTATTTATGTTCACATTCATGGCTCCAGTGCGCTGGTCTAGCCCACACCAACCGTGGCAGGGCCAGCGGACAGCCATCAACACCGCCCACGACTCGCTCACATGACCCTCTTTTATGGCTCCATCAAAACGCTCTCAAAGGACAGCCGCATCTACTACCCAATTTCCTTTCTTTTTGACTGATGAAACACGATACACTAGTGTTTTCAGTTGCCACTATCTTTTTGACTGAAACACGACACTAGGATTTTCAGTTACTGGTATCCTTTTTTACTGAAACACGATAGCGTAAGTCCAACGTCCCAATGCAAATATTCTTGTTCTGCTGACTATGAAAATTCTACATGGACTTATGCGGCTGTAATATAGTATGTGCTCGTAATGATGGAGCGTGCAAATGTGTGTGTATGTATGAGCGTCTGCATCTGTGTTAAAAAACAACAACGAAGGTAAGTATAATTATGTACGTACCCAGCTATCAGCACATTAAGCAGGATGGTTGCACCCACGGCCAGCCCTGCCAGCTCCCCGATCTGCAAGCAACGGTTTTCTCAACTCGTTAGCGAATTATACGCGAGTTTTGTTGTTAATTCGGCGACCGAGATAGATCTGCTTACGGCTCTGTTGTCGGTGGAGACGCCGGAGATGACGAACATGAGGTAAAAGGTGATGATGAACTCGAGGACGAGCGACTGCACGTCGGACCCGGTGGGGAGCGTGCCGGGGAAGTGCTCGTGGCGCCCGCCGAACATGAGCCTCAGCGTGCCGCTGGCCAGCGTGGCCCCGAGCATCTGCGCCAGCACGTACGCCGGCACCTGCCTCCACGGGAAGCGGCGCACGGTGGCGAACGCGAAGGTGACGGCCGGGTTGAAGTGCGCGCCGGAGATGTGGCCGACGGAGTACACCATCACCATCACGGTGAGGCCCCACACGATGGCCACGCCGGGGAACGTGATCTGCCCCTTGCTCTTGTTGATGGTCACCGCGCCGCACCCCGCGAAGATCAGGAAGTAGGTCCCGAAAATCTCGGCGATGATCTGCACGTACGTACAATGAATCAATAATCCACACGCAATTAACTTTCACGCAACAACATTTTCCTCCCTATCTATTCTACATCATGGATCTCCTAGCAGTCACTGTTCATGGCGGCATGCGACATGCCTTTTGGTGGGTGGATAATGGCTTGGTGTGACAACAAATTCCTCTACGAATTTGCCATTTTTGCACCCCCGGGCCTTACTCCCAGCCAGGGCATTATCCCTCAATTACCAGAAGTTTGTGCGGGCATGCAAAGATAACCGTCTAAAGATCGAAGAGAGATCTGCATGCCATTACAGGGAGAGATGCGGATTCATGAACCCTAGAAGCGATCTTAAGGGCGCAGGGCTCACCTTCTGGACGAAGGGGAGAGAGATGGCGAGGCCGCAGCCCTGGTCATAGTCGTCCTTCCTCCCTTCCTCCATGGCGCGCGGCTCCTGAGATCCTCCATTCGTCTGGGAGTTATCGCCTCCTCCTGCCATTCCCCCTCCTCGAGCGCCCAGATGTGCGGCGGAAACACAGGAGTAGACCCGAGAGAAGTAAGGAAAGTGATGAGTAGTGACAGATGTGCACAGGGCAAGCAAGGGCTGGGATGAGATGATGACCCGGGCGCCTATTTATCGGCACCCCTATCCCTTTCCATGCCGTTTGGATTGACCGGGCCAACCTCTGCTTTGGTTAGTTGGTTGGTGCAATGTTACAGACTTACAGTGCGATGATATTCTCTCTTCCAGAAGGTGTAGTATGCTTGACGCATTTCACACGACACGGGTGAAAAAATGGTGAGAGATGAGAAGAAGAGCGCATCTCCATTGGCTGCGTGTTCACAAGAGTGCACACGGCCAGTACGTGCATTTATGTCCACATTGATGGCGGTGCGCTGGTCTACACCAACCCCAACCGTGGCAGCGAACACTCATCAACACCGCCGAGGACTCGCTCATCACATGACCGGCCCTCTTTTATGGCTGCGTGAAAACGCTCCCGGGCCTAGCGAAAAGGACGGCCACGTCCAAGGATCTCGTTTCGTTTCTTTTTGACTGACGGCCCAATGCAAATGATTACGTACCCAACGATTAGCACATTAAGCACTGAGGGAAACAGTATGCCCACAAGGGCTCAAAGTCTTGGTGATCGCATTTATTCTAAATTTATTTCAGGATTTTTGACGATGCGCGTTTAGTGAGAAGAGACATGTCTGTCACCTACAATGACTTCGTAAAATCTCAAGATAATATGCCGGCTCAGTCTCTCGGAGGTGCTCATATGCGTAGGGTGTGTGTGCGCGCGTTCACAGGGATGAGTGTATGCGCGTATATATGAGCGCTTGCATCTATATTGTGTTAAAAAACACATTAAGCACTGTCAACTCCCTTATCTGCAAGCCATAATTATTTTGTAAACTATGCGGACATTGATTTTACATTGTATAGATATTTTTAAAATTTCACAGAAATTTTGGAAACACGAGAATATTTCTTCAAAATGTCATGTACATTTTATTCATTAGAAATAAACATTTCTTTGTCGTAAGCCAACATTTTTTTACACTGCATAAAAAAATGGCACGAATATTTGTTTTACAATACGGGAATATTTCTGTTAAATGTCAAGTATATTTCCTAATGGTACAAAACATTTGTTATAGATTGCAAAAATATTTTTAAATGGTGTACATATTTTATTAAAAAATTCATACACTTTGATGAAACGCAAGAACATTTTTCCATAGTCAAGAACATTCCTTTTGAAATTATCAACATCTTTCAAAAAATTGCTAATTTTTTATACTATGTCAATTTTATTTCAAATTCATAATTTAAATTTATTAAGTAAATTTAAGTTTTGGAAATATACGCATTCAAAATATACATAAACGTAGAAAATAGGGAAAATAAAATATCGTCTGCATGACATCAGCGTGACGCCCCATGCCATACTAGGCCGGCGCACTACCGGTGCCCTGTAGGAGGGGCATTACCCGAGGCAGCTGTTCATTTCGCAACAAGCGACACACTGCCGCACGGGGGGGCATTGGGCGGGGGAGGAGGGCCGATCACTATTTGGCGCTTAAGTTTTTTTTTTTGGAGCGCTTAAGTGCACGCTCAACATACAGATGGGCCGGTCCATAAAGACTGAAGACGGTGGTTATTCTGGCTTTGGGAACCTTCTGGGAGGTTCCCTCAATTTTTTTCCGTCCGGTTTTTCTATGTTTTTTCTTCTATTTGTTTCAGTTGGTTTTTATTCAGTTTTTTCCATTTTTTGTATTTCCTTTTATTTGTTTCTTATCTTTCATTTTTCTTATATATATATATTTATTTATTTATTTATTTACTTTTCTTGTTTTTATTTTGTCTTTTTTATTTTAACGAACATTTTTTATAGGCATGAATTTTTTAAATCGATGATTTTTTCAAATACAGAAAAGATGGATGCATGATTTATTTAATAATCCATGAGCTTTTTGAAAAAAGAAAAAACACTTGAACCCATCATTTTTTTTCCAAATTCACGAACTTATTTTAAAGTCAGGGGATATTTTTCAAAAGCATGAGCTTTTTAAAATTCACGAACAACTTTAGAACTCATAAATGTTTGTTTTCATTTCACTGAACCTTTTTAAATCCCAAAAAATATATTGAAACCCGAAACATTTTTTTCAAATCCATGAACATTGTCCAAATTCACGAACTGTTTTGAATCATGATTTTTTTAGTTTGAGATTTTTTTACAAAAATCTTGATTATATTTTCTATTCATGAACTTTTCAAAAATGAATATTTTATTAATTATAAAACTTCGTAAATATATTTAAAATTGATGGTTGTTTCTTGAACAACTTGTTGCTGGTTTTCTAAAGGAGTGGAAATAAAGAGGCCATTGGTTCCCTCGTTCGACGAAAGTATGTGAACGCTGGAAGAGCTTTGCTTGCGCGTACAACAAGTGTCAATGTGAGGATCGATGCAAGATAAAGAATAAGCACTAAACTAGGCACACCCATGGAGCTGCAATGCGATTTGCCACCATAAGCGCCGACAAGGAGCTCTCAAGAGCCCCCCCCCCCCCCTGCTCACCCCTCTTTTGTTTCCGCCTCTGCACCCTAGAGAAGAGAACAACAATAAGGACTTCTAGAAACTCCAAAGACCATGAAAGTCATCCGAATTTAGACGGAATCACCTAAACAGAGTGGATCTGCGAAGACCCTCCAGAAAAACAAAACCCCACGGCCTCTGCCGTCGACAATACATCAATGGAATATGGATAGGGCGAGAAGGACATTATTCCTAACCCTAAGAAGCACCACCACTACATTGTCCCTAACCAAACACGAAAACACTCTAAAGAACATCCGAGATAAATTTGCCACGCCTTGTACGCCAAGTTTGGATCTGAGGTCAAACCTGTAGTCGTCCAGGGTCATGCGCCAACCTCATCATCTTCGGTGCGCCCAGGGTCAGCCCTGACGTATGGCCAGTGGGGCGACGGCCTAGGGCCCGGGCCGGGAGGGGGCCCATGATCTGGTACACATGTATAGTAATAGTATTCAGTGGCGTGTCCAAGGGGTGTGCCAAGTGTGCCATGGCACGCCGAGATTTTTGGAAAAAAAATCCACCATGTAAAAATTAGATGATTTCTAGGGCCATGCAATAGACCTCATTTTTTTTAAATGTGCACACCTTCTGTTTTATTTCTAGGTCCGCCACTAAATAGTCCAGCAAAAAACTTAGGGAAAAATTAAGAGACAAAATAAATGAGACGGCCCAATTGTCTTGCCAGATGGCTAGTGAAGCGAAGTAGCGAGGCATCCCAAGAGGCAAAATCCTATTTGGCGCTGCAGGCGTCCGTTATTGTGTATTTTGCAAAAGGATGCCTGCAGCGCCCCAAGCTGGGCCAGCCCATTTCTATCTTTTTTGCTCTTCCTGTTCCCAGGAACGTAAAAAAGGTGCTGGAGCCAGAGCTCAAACCTGTGACTTCCTTGTTGCGAAGGCTAACCCCATACCACCACGCAATCACCACATATTTGGAATGTAATTTCGCTTTCGACTATATAGCAGTTTGGTTCTTTTTTTTTCTTATCCATATTTTTAATGCGTGTTTTTCTTAAATTCAGGGAAAAAATCTCTAAATTGATGACTTTTTAAAAACGAGATGATTTACTTTATAATTTGATGATTTTTTTTTTCAAATTTGATGAACTTATTTTCAAATTTCTGAACTTTTTTCATAATCGATGAACCTTTTTTCAAATTCGTGAACTTTTTTTCACCATCAACGAACGTTTAACGTGTTTACAAATTCGAATCAAATTCAGTGAACTTTTTTCAGATTCGATGAATTTTTTTTGCAAATCCAATGCAATATTTTTAATTGCATGAACTTTTCTTCAAATTTGAGGATTTTTTTTAAATTCGGTGAACTGTTTTCAGTTTGGATGAACTTTTTCACAATCGCTGAACTTTTTTTAATTGCATGAACATTTATTCGAATTCAATGATTTGTTTTTTCAAATTCAGTGAACTATTTTTCAATTTGGATGAACGTTTTTATAATTTGATGAACTTTTTTCAAATTTGTGAACTTATTTTTTTCGCGAATACGCTTTGTAGCGTATCTTTGCATTGATAGAGAGAGAAAAGGAATACAACAGGCCGACGCCACGTACACGTAGGCAAGAAGGCGTGTCCGTGGCGTTCAAGTGAGCATAGAGTGATGGGGTTGCTCAGCCCCTCATACAAGATCAGGTTACAGGAATGAAAGCACTAAGCCCTTTGGCTCCAGCAATGGCCCAGGAGCGTGCGTCATCTTGAATAGTGTTGACCACGGTCGGGGTAGACGGGGCGGTCTTGTCGAAGATAACCGCATTCCGATGGCGCCAAAGCGTCCAGGCCACAAGGCCAGCCAAGGTAGTGAGGCCGCGGCGAGTGGTAGCAGGTAACCTGAGGAGGGCCATGGAGAGCCAATCGAAGAAGCCGGAAGATCCATCGGGCGGGAGGGTGGAGGGGGAGCACCAGCTGAGGATCTCGTGCCAGACAGACCGAGCAAAAACGCATCCCACCAAGATATGATGCAAAGTCTCTGGCTCCTGGAGGCAGAAGACGCATGTCGGCTCGTGCTGTAGACCACGCCGAGCAAGCCGGTCGGCAGTCCAGCAGCGGTTCAAGGAGGCTAGGTATATGAAAAACTTCACCGAAAGGGGGGCGCCAGACTTCCAAATCAGTCGCCAGTGCTCGGGTGTTGTGGAGCCGTTGAATAGAGCAGCATAGCAGGAGGCTGCCGAGTACACGCCGTTCTCGGTCCATTTCCAACGAAGGGTATCAGGCTGGGACGAGAGAACCACGTGCTGAACCTTGCGCCAAATGTCGACGTACTCAAGGGTGGCCGCAGGACCAAGCGATCCCTGGATGTCAGAGATCCACGCGCGATCAATAAGCGCCGTGGCAACCATGCGGGTGCGCCGCCTCCTGGGCGGGACAAGGGCCACCAGGGCGGGAGCAAGGGTCGAGATGGAGTTGCCCTCAAGCCATGGATCGGTCCAGAAGCGACAAGAAGCCCCATTACCCACGATCCAAGAAGTGGACGCACGGAAAAATTGGGCGACCTCGGCATCATGGGGAAGCTGGAGGTGAGATCAAGGGCGACTGTGATCCATGGCCTGCAGCCAGAGCCACCGGACACGGAGAGAAATACCAGTGCGGTGCAAGTCCCGAATGCCAAGCCCTCCAAGCTCGATGGGACGGCAAACTCGCGCCCAGTTGACAAGACAAGAACCCGCTCGCGCGTCTTTGCGTCCATGCCAAAGGAAATCCCGGATGATTATGTTGACCTTCTTGAGGATTGGAGGAGAGAGAGCCATGGAGAGTAAGATGTGCACGGGCATGGCAGATAACACATGCCGGACCAAGGCCAAGCGCTCACCGCGCGTAAGGAGAGCGGCCTTCCAAGTAGCCAACTTGCGGAGGAGCTTGTCAACTAGGGGCATCAGGTGGGAGGGCGGGACTTCCCGGAGGGAAAGGGGCAGGCCCAAGTATGTCACCGGAAAGGAGGAAACCGGGAAGGAAAGCGTTGCCCCAGCGGACTGGGCGACGTCGGGGGGGGCACTGGATGGGCACAACTAAGCACTTGGAGAAGTTCGTGCGTAAGCCGGAGACGTCGCCAAAGAACTCCAGGATCTTACTGACTATGGACAGCTCGAAGATGTCGGGGTGGCAGAAGACCACAACGTCGTCCGTGAACAAAGACACACTAGATGCGGCATGGCGCTAAGTAAGCCTCCTAATGGCGCCGGACGCAACAGCATGTTGGAGAAGCGAGTTGAGAGCATCTATGACCAGCACGAAGAGCATAGGCGAAACAGGGTCGCCCTGACGGAGCCCCTTGCAGTGGGCAATGCGGGGGCCTGGAGTGCCATTAATCAAGACGCGCGTGGAGGCCATGGAGACGAGGATGGATACCCACTCCCGCCACCTTGGGCCAAAGCCCAAGTGCTGCAACACCTGAAGGAGAAAGGCCCAGGAGACCGAGTCAAAGGCCCAGGCGATATCGAGCTTCAGGAGAGCCCGCGGGTGCTTGAGTTGGTGCAGCTTCCTCGCCGTCTGTTGAACAAGCAAGAGGTTGTCGTGGACACTTCTACTAGCGATGAATGCACTCTGGCTCACGGAGACAAGCTCCCCCAACCTCGGTGCAAGGCGAAGGGATAGGACTTTAGCAAAAAGCTTTGCCACCAAGTGTATAAGGCTGATCGGACGGTAATCGAAGAGCGTGGTCGCATCCGGCTTCTTAGGCAGGAGAGTGATGAGAGCCTCGTTTAGACGTTGGAAAGCCTGGCCATTGAGGGACTAAAGCTTGGCAAAAACCTTGCACAGGTCGTCTTTAATGATATCCCAGCATGAGCGCAGGAATTCCACAGTGAAGCCGTCCGGGCCAGGTGACTTGTCAGAGGGGAGCTTCTTGATGGCGGCCCATATCTCCTCGGCGGTGAAAGGTTCCTCAAGAGAGGATAGGTCAAAAGCACCAGGGTGGCCAATGGCATCAAGGTTTAGGGATGTGGCTCTATCGCTCTGCGTCCCCAAAGCAGAGGAGAAGTGATCGAAGGCAGCCCTAGCTAAGTCCGACTCGCCAGAAACGCGGACTCTGTTGACAGTAAGGTCAACCATATGATTCTTGCGGGCACGGTGAGAGGCCTGAATTTTGGAGAAGGCCGCGGACGCCTCACCCTCCTTGAGCCAACGCAGGCGGATACGCTGACGAGCGATCGACCGCTCCAGAGAAGCCAGACCCGGGTATTTTAGCTTGAGCTCGCGGCGCAACCAAGCCTCGGCGGGGGCGAGCGGCCTAAGATCCTGGGCCGCGTCAAAACGGGCGATGAGTTCGCACGCAATGCCCAGCTGCGCGGAGAGCGTGACCAAAGAGTGCGAGCTCCAGCGTTGAAGACACCGCGTCATGGCCTTGAGGCGTGCAAAAAAACGCCGGAAGGGGTTCGGGTCAGGTGCGACAGAGCACCAAGCATCCTTAACCACCTGATGGAAACCATCGAGGGAAGGCCAAAACTTCTGGAAGTGAAAGCGCCGACCACCATGGGAACGAGCAGAACAGTCAATGAGCAGTGGACAGTGGTCTGAAATCACGGAGGAGAGGCGTCGTAGCAAGCACCGGGGGTGGGCCACCTCCCATGAGGGAGTACAAAGAACTCGGTCGTTCCTGACAAGGGTAGGAACATCTTTCTCGTTTGACCAAGTATAGCATCGTCCATGAAGGTAGATATCGTGGAGACCGTGGTCCGAAATGAAACGACGGAAACGATTCGAGGTGTGCCTGTTAATCCGGCCATTATTCTTATCCACCACTGATGTGACAAGGTTGAAGTCACCGCCTAAAAGCCAAGGGCCAGAAATATTGCTCCGCAAGTCATGGAGCTCGTTGAGGAAGGCAATTTTAGCATCATCCCCCTGAGGGCCATAGACACCCGTGATCCACCAATGGGGGCCGCCAAGGGGTGGAGTCACCACAGCTGAGACGTGATGATCGCCAACGATCGGGTTGGACAAAGCGACTATGGTAGATTGCCACGCAAGGATGATCCCACCGCGGGTACCATCCGCCGGCAACCAATAGAACCCATCAAAGGGGCGCCCAGAGTCTCAATAAGAAGCGCTGACGAGACCGAAGAAAGTTTAGTTTCTTGAATGCAGACAATACAAGGTGAGGCGGAGCCGTGCGGACAGCGGTGCGCTTAGCACGGCTATTAAGACCGCGCATGTTCCAAAATACAACTTTGAGGTTGTCTAACATTAAGAAATGGGCATCACACAGGGAGCCAAAAGGCTGGGATCATGCCGCGGACGGGCATGGCAGGGAAGAGGAGGGCGCCAAGCTTCCAAGGACGGACTGTGGGATACTCCAACCGTAGAAATCAGCAAAGGCGCGCACGACATCAATGGCCAGAGGCAGCTCGAACAACTTGTTATAGCGGACGAGAATTGCGTCCGAGACTGGCTCGCCTTCCTTGAGGAGGCCAAGCGAAGAAGAAGGACGTGTTTGGGTTTTGCCTCAGAATCTAGACCACGGTCGGCTTTGGCAATGCGTGCGCTGCGGCGCGGGGTGAAGTTGGGCGGAAGGGCAGCCCTGCCACGCCGAGGACTGGGGGAAGGCAGAACCGGAGACACCGGGGCGAAGATGGAGGAAATGAATTCCTTGAGCTGCTCTGGTCGGGAGTATGGCTGCATGGCCCTGCATGGGTTGGGGAGACGTGGCGCGTCCTGGGCCGCAGCATGGCCATGCACGACGTCGGGGGACGAGATCGGGCCCACGAGGTGATCGCCACTAGCCGCCAGGGACGGCCGATCCGAAGCAGGAGTCGAATCAACCTTGGAAACCGGCGCCGCAGAGGGCGCGCTGCAACCAGCCGGTGGCCCGGTGGGGCTAGCAGCAGCGGAGTCGCCGATTGGAGCAGAGGACGCGTCCGGCGCACCGACTGGGGCAGAGACAGGAGATAACGCTGTCGGGGTGGGGGCTGGGCCAGTTGTTGGATCGGGATCCGTGCCAGCCAGCGCAGGGCTGGCGCGTGTCACATCAGGGGAAGGCGCCAAAAGCGGCACAGGAGAAGGAGGGGGCGATGGAGACCGGGTGCGTTGTGGGGAAGGTTCTGGAGCCGCGGCGGCCAACACGGAACTGACGCGTGTCGCAGCCGAGGCGGGCTCCAGAAGCAGCATGGGAGCGGGCGACGGCGTTTGAACCCGGTCAACAGAGCGTGGCGCGGCGGGCCCTGCTTTATCCAAAAGCAAAGCATGGTTGCTGACGGCAGGAGGAGTCAGACGCAAGGCAGCAGGGACCCGAGGCATGACCGGGCCAGCAAGGGGATGCAGGCCCAAGATACCCTGCCAACCCCGGTAAGGAAGCTGCCGACGGCGACCACGCCCACCACTGGAGCCCTGCCGGGAAGAACGCCCTGAGGCACGGCCACCAGGCCCCCTGGGCGGGAACTCATGACGGCGAGGCCATGGCTCCGGGACAGGAGGGGAGGCCTGGTCAGCGTCGGGATCCGCGCTGGGGGCGGGTGACGATGGCCGGCGAGGAAAACGGTAGTCCTCGGTCTCCTCGACATGAATGGACACAGGGAAACGAAGCAGTGGACGTGCGAAGCGGAACACACGGTCCAGGTCGACATCGAATGGCACGCCGTCCCGTTCCGGTAGCAGCAGCTCAGAAGAGCGCGGAATGGCGTCCGGGTTGGCCGTCCAGGCGGAGAGGCAGAACGCTGACATGTCTTGCCCCGAACTGGTCTCCGGCGCAATCTCATCGATGAGACAGAAAGGGGCTAGAAGGGTGAGAGCAGACGAACGACACCATGCGTGATCGGGGATACCGCGTATGATGATGCGCACACGGAACCGTGCGGAAACAGGCTTGCCGCCAGCAAGGCCGCTCCAGGGGCTGAAGACCAGCCGGAAGCGCTGCGAACGGAGGCAACCCGCAGCGAAACGGACACGATCCTCCATGGAGCAGAAGTGGATCAGGAAATCGTCCGGGTGATGAAGATGAACCGAGAAGTCCCCACGACGGAGCTTGAAACGCGCCATGAGGGTGTCGGCGACCTCGTCCGCGCAGATGCCAACGCGGTTGCCAGCGAGGGTGTCAATGAGAGCCAATCCCAGTGCCGACTCCGCCGTCTCCAGCTCCGCAGACCATGGGAGATAGCAGACCGTCGCGGCTGGGCGCAGCGATGGGTGGCCAGACAGGGGGGTGGCCGCCCCGAACAAGGAGCCAGACCTGGCCGGGGGCGGGATGGAAGCCGAGGCCGGCGCTGAAGGAGAAGGGGACGCCGAGGCCGGCAGAGAAGAGCCCGCCGAGGCCGCAAGCGAGGGCGACACAACCGGCAGGGGGGAGTCCACCGAGGCCGCCGGGGAGGACGACGCAGTCCTGGCCCCGGAAAACGCGGGGACACAGAGACCGGCCACGCTCGCCCCCGACGAACTGGGAGGACAGGGGCGAGGCCGCTTGGGCGGCGGAGAGGCGGAGGGGCGGGGAGAGCGCGGGGAGGTGCAATCCGGGCGATGCGGCCGAAGTGGCGGCAGCGCCGGCAACGGACATCCCGACGACACTCGCTGCGGCGATGATCCAGACTGGGGCTGAGGCAGCGGGGGCACTCGGCAGCCCGAGGGGGGTGGTCCTGGCGGAGAGGATCCCGGGAGGATTGGCGGCGCGGGGGGCGACGAGGTGCGGCCGGAGCACGCCGCGGCCGCGGAGGAGAGCGGCGGTCACGACCGCGGACGATGACCCAACCATCGCCAGCCGGCGACGCCACAGGCTCCTCCACCGGAAGAACGCGGTGGATCTTAGAGCGTGGGCGCGGACGGGCCGCCGGCGGGGAAGGCATCGGGGGCGAGGCAAGGACCTGGGTGAAGGATGGCGGGGCGAGCAGGGCGTGCCTGTCGGGCTGTCGTCACGCCAGCGGAGCTCGCGAGTCCAACCCAAACCGGCGGAAGGGGAGGGGGAGGCCATGGGGGCCGCCGGCAGAGGGTGCCGGAGCGAGCGCATGGGAGTGGACGCCGGGGCCGGAGTGGCCGCCGGCGGAGAGCGCGAGGCGGAGCGGGGCTAAGCAAAGCTAGGCGGAGAGCCTTTCTCTTCCACTGTTTCGATAAATTTGTGAACTTATTTCGAAACTTCATTTTTTTTCAATTTGTACGAATCTTTTCTTAATTGTTTCAAAAATTCGTGGTTTTAAAGAGTTTCTTGAATTTATTTGTAGGGTTTACGTTTCTTTTCATATAATTTATGTAAGGTATATAATAGTATATCTTTTTTTTGAAGGGTATATAATAGTATATCTTAATGCTATACTAGAAGAAGGTCAAATAGAGCTCTTTCCGAAAATTAGCCGTCAAAGGAATCTTGGTCTAGTGGTTATCAGAGGAGTTCGATTCCAGCTACTTCCAGTTAACGAAACTATTTTTTATACCGTCGAACGAAGGAGTATGGGCCGATTGCAGATAAGCCCAGCTACGAGCTCTGAGGGCACCCGTTCTCCTAACCGGCGCTGAAAGCGCGGATTAGGAGCTCCGGTTAGCGGCAAAATCATGACCTTTCTCTTTGAAGAGAACCACGAATGGGCCAGCCCATTTCGAGCTAGTGAAATTGAGGCGCGCAAAAAAACTGGATGGGCGCACTTGCGATAGTGAAAGCTTGAACTCGCGACCTACCTATTAGGGGATACCCTCTTTGAAATCAATAGACCACAAGAGTTGTAGTGCTGGATTTGCAGCGCATGAATTTAAGAATCAACTTGTATCGCCTGATCAGTTAAAGTACTATGTACATGGCAGATCTGTTTCTTTTTTCAAAATTTCAAAATTTCTTCGGAAAAAATGATTTTTTAAATAATGTATGAAAATCTTGAACACATTTAGAAATTTGATCAAACTTTAGAAACATGCAAATTATTGAAAACATGATGATTTTTTTGAAATTTCAAATGATGAACAATTTTTAAATATACGCTGAACATTTTGTGATATACACTAAACAAATTTTAAATACACACTGAACATTTTGTAATATACGCTGAACAAATTTTAAATACATACTGAACATTTTGTGATATACGCTGAACAAATATTGAAATACACATTAAACATTTAAGTGCACATTGAATTTTTTGTGAATATATGTTGAACAATTTTAATATACACAATGAACATTTTGAAAAATATGCTGAGCCTTTTCTTAATATAGTGCGATTTCTTAAATATACGAAGAGAAAAAAAATTCTGCACAGGAAATGAACTGTGTATAAAACAAGAAAAAAGAAACAAAAAGAAAAAATGAAACGAGAAGAAAACAAATAGAAATAGAAACAGAAAAAAGAAATGAAAATACAGAAAAAGCAGAGCGATCATGGGCCGGCTAAAAATTGGAGAGAGGCTGCCAGGCTTCAGTGAAGCCACGTCCTTTTGACGCTTGCGGGCGTCAAATAGGATCTGCCGCCAGGCACGGCCACACGTGTACACGTCAAATCAATCTGAAGATTTCATCGTTTCGCTTTGTGCCTTATCTTCCTCGACCGTAGCACATTTGCAGGCGTCGCTTGGCACCTCGGCCTCGGCCGCTTGTAAGAGCATCTCCAGCCATTCGCCCCCAGGGGCTCGAAATATCGTCGTCTGGGGGTGAACCGACGCTAAAATCGACATGGGGGCGATCTGGTTCTCAGCCGTCGCTGATACGTCTCCAATGTATCTATAATTTTTTATTGTTTGATGCTATTATATTATCTGTTTTGAATGTTTTATATGCATTAATATGTTATTTTATATTATTTTTAGGACTAACTTATTAACCTAGAGCCGAGTGTGAGTTCCTGTTTTTTCCTTATTTTAGAGTTTCGCAGAAAAGGAATACCAAACGGAGTCCAAATGAAATGAAACTTTCGCGATGATTTTTCTTGGACCAGAAGACATTCAGAGGGCTTGGAGTGCACGTCAGGAAAGCCACGAGGCGGCCACAAGGTCGGGAGGCGTGCCCAGGGGAGTAGGGCGCGCCCCCACCCTTGTGGGCCCCTCATGACTCCACCGACCTATTTCTTCCGCCTATATATTCTCAAATATCCCAAAACCTACCAGGGGAGCCATGAAACCCCTTTTCCACCGCCGCAACCTTCTGTACACGTGAGATCTCATCTAGGGGCCTTTTCCGGCGTCCTGCCCGAGGGGGATTCGATCACGGAGGGCTTCTACTTCAATTCCATTGCCTCTCCGATGAAGCGTGAGTAGTTTACCACAGACCTACGGGTCCATAGCTAGTAGCTAGATGGCTCCTTCTTTCTCTTTGATTCTCAATACCATGTTCTCCTTGATGTTCTTGATCTATTCGATGTAATACTCTTTTGCGGTGTGTTTGCCGAGATCCAATAAATTGTGGATTTATGATCAGCTTATCTATGAATATTATTTGAATCTTCTCTAAATTCTTATATGCATGATTTGATATCTTTGCAAGTCACTTCAAACTATCGATTTGGTTTGGCCAACTAGATTGGTTTTTCTTGCAATGGGAGAAGTGCTTAGCTTTGGGTTCAATCTTGCGGTGCTCGATCCTAGTGACAGAAGGGGAACCGACACGTATTGTATTGTTGCCATCGAGGATAAAAAGATGGGGTTTTCATCATATTGCTTGAGTTAATTCCTCTACATCAAGTCATCTTTCTTAATGCGTTGCTCCGTTCTTTATGAACTTAATACTCTAGATGCATGCTGGATAGCGGTCGATGTGTGGAGTAATAGTAGTAGATGAAGAATCATTTCGGTCTACTTGACACGGACGTGATGCCTATATTCATGATCATTGCCTTAGATATCATCATAACTTTGCACTTTTCTATCAATTGCTCGGCAGTAATTTGTTCACCCACCGTAATATTTTCTATCTTGAGAGAAGCCTCTAGTGAAAACTATGGCCTCCGGATCTACTTTCCATCTTATAAGTTTCCGATCTACAATTTTAGTTTCCTATTTACTTTCTTTGCAATCTTTTACTTTTCGTTCCATAAACCAAAAATGCCAAAAATATTACTTTACCGTTTATCCATCTATATCAGATCTCACTTTGCAAATAACCGTGAAGGGATTGACAACCCCTTTATCGCGTTGGGTGCAAGTTGCTGTTTGTTTGTGCAGGTATTCGGTGGCTTATGTGTTGTCTCCTACTGGATTGATACCTTGGTTCTCAAAACCGAGGAAAATACTTACTCTACTTTGCTGCATCACCCTTTCCTTTTTAAGGAAAAACCAACGCAAGCTCAAGAGGTATCTGGAAGAATTTCTGGCGCCGTTGCCGGGGAGATCTACGCCAAGCCGAGACATACCAAGTACCCATCATAAACTCTCATCCCTCGCATTACATTATTTTTCATTTGCCTATCGTTTTTCTCTCCCCCACTTCTAAAACGATTTTCGAAAAGATTTTCCTTTTCTTCGCCCTTCTTCCGTTCGTCTACTTTGTTTGCTTTTTGTGTGTTCATGTGTTGAATTACTTGCTTTGTCACGATGGCTCAAGAGAATACCCAATTGTGTGACTTTTCCAACACCAACAACAATGATTTTATTAGTACTCCGATTGCTCCTGCTACTAATGCGGAATCTTGTGAAATTAATGTCGCTTTGCTGAATATTGTTATGAAATATCAATTTTCCGGCCTTCCAAGTGAAGATGCCGCATCCCATCTTAATAATTTCATTGATTTGTGTGATATGCAAAAGAAAAAAGATGTGGATAATGATATTGTTAAATTGAATCTATTTCCGTTCTCACTTCAAGATCGTGCTAAAACTTGGTTTTCATCTTTGCCTAAAAATAGTATTGATTCATGGAATAAGTGTAAAGATGCTTTTATTTCCAAGTATTTTCCTCCCGCTAAGATCATCTCCCTTAGGAACGATATTATGAATTTTAAGCAACTTGATCATGAACATGTTGCACAATCTTGGGAGAGGATGAAATTAACGATTAGAAATTACCCCACTCATGGTTTGAATTTGTGGATGATTATACAAAAAAATTATGCTGGCTTGAATTTTGCTTCTAGAAATCTTTTACATTCAGCCGTGGGAGGCACTTTTATGGAAATTACTTTAGGAGAGGCTACTAAACTCCTAGATAATATTATGGTTAATTATTCTCAATGGCACACCGAAAGATCTTCCACTAGAAAAAAAAAGTCCATGCGATTGAAGAGATTGATGTTTTGAGTGGAAAGATGGACGAGCTTATGAAATTATTTGGTAGAAAGAGTGCTCCTATTGATCCTAATGATATGCCTTTATCTACTTTGATTGAAAACAATAATGAATCTATGGATGTGAATTTTGTTGGTAGGAACAATTTTGGTAAGAACGCATATGGAGGTAATTTTAATCCTAGGCCGTTTCCTAGTAATTCCTCTAATAATTATAGTAATTCCTACAACAATTCTTATGGAAATTATAATAAGATGCCCTCTGATTTTGAGAATAGTGTTAAAGAATTTATGAGTTCACAAAAGAATTTCAATGCTTTGATTGAAGAAAAATTGCTTAAGATTGATGATTTGGCTAGGAACGTGGATAGAATTTGTCTTGATGTTGATTCCTTGAAACTTAGATCTATTCCTCCTAAGAATGATATCAATGAGTCTCTCAAATCCATGAGAATTTCCATTGATGAGTGCAAAGAAAGAACCGCTAAGATGTGTGCTAAAAAAGATTGGTTTATAAAAAGCGTGTTCTTCTAGTTTCCATGAAAATAAGGATGAAGATCTTAAAGTGATTAATGTGACTCCTATTGAATCTTTGTTTTCCAATATAAATCTTGATAAAGATGGGACTGGAGATGAGTCAACTTTAGTTCAAAGGCGTCCCAATGATTCGAAGTTTTTAGATCTTGATGCTAAAATTGATAAAAGTGGGATTGGAGAGGTCAAAACTTTAAGTAGCAATGAACCCACTCTTTTGGATTTCAAGGAATTTAGTTATGATAATTTTTCTTTAATATTGTATTTCCTTGTTGCAATCCATGTTTAATTCTCCTCATGCTTATAATCAAAACAAAGCTTTTACTAAACATATCGTTGATGCTATGATGAAATCTTTTGAAGAAAAGTTTGAATTGGAAGTTTCTATCCCTAGAAAGCTTTATGATGAATGGGAACCTACTATTAAGATTAATATTAAAGATTATGAATGCCATGCTTTGTGTGATTTGGGTGCTAGTGTTTCCACAATTCCAAAAACTCTTTGTGATGTGTTAGGTTTCCGTGAATTTGATGATTGTTCCTTAAATTTGCATCTTGCGGATTCCACTATTAAGAAACCTATGGGAAGAATTAATGATGTTCTTATTGTTGCAAATAATAATTATGTGCCCATAGATTTCATTGTTCTTGATATAGATTGCAATCCTACATGTCCTATTATTCTTGATAGACCTTTCCTTAGAACGATTGGTGCAATTATTGATGTGAAAGAAGGAAACATTAGATTTTAATTTCCGTTAAGGAAAGGCATGGATCACTTCCCTAGAAAGAAAATTAAATTACCTTATGAATCTATTATGAGAGCCACTTATGGATTGCATGCCTCAGATGATAATACTTAGATCTATTCGTGTTTTATGCCTAGGTAAGGGAGTTAAACAATAGCGCTTTTTGGGAGGCAACACAATTTTATTTTTGTTCTTACTTTTTAGGTCCTGTTTTGCATTAAATAACTTATCTAGCCTCTGGTTAGAGGTTTTTATGTTTTAATTAGTGTTTGTGCCAAGTAAGACCTTTGAGATAGCTTACGGTGATAGTTGATTTGATCTTACTGAAAAACAGAAACTTTTGCGCCCAGGAGATTATTTTTTGTTTTTAGAAGAAGCGCGATAAAATACTGATTCTTCATGAAGAAGATTAATAAAAAAATTCTTAGGTCGTCCTAATTTTTAAGGATTTTTGGAGTTACAGAAGTATTTCAAATCTCCAGATTGCTACAGACTATTCTGTTTTTCGCGTGTTGTTTGCTTATTTTGATGAATCTATGGCTAGTATCGGGGGGTATGATATTGGGGAACGTAGCAATAATTCAAAAAATTTCCTACGTGTCACCAAGATCAATCTAGGAGATACTGGCAACGAGAGAGAGGGAGTGCATCTTCATACCCTTGACGATCGCTAAGCGGAAGCGTTACAAGAACGCGGTTGGTGGAGTTGTAAACGCAACGATTCAGATCGCGGTCGATTCCGATCTAAGCGCCGAACAATGGCGCCTCCACGTTCAACACATGTACAGCCCGGGGACGTCTCCTCCTTCTTCATCCAGCAAGGGGGAGGAGAAGTTGAGGGATAACTCCGACAGCACGACGGCGTGGTGGTGATGGAACTCGTGGTTCTCCGGCAGAGCTTCGCCAAGCGCGACGGAGGAAGAGGAGGTGTTGGAGAGGGGGACGGCTGCACCAGGGGAAGGGTGTGGCAGCCCTCCCACCCCCACTATTTATAGGGGAAGGGGAGAGGGGGCTGCCCCCCAGATCCCATCTACAAGGGGGGCGGCGGCCAGGGGGGGTAACTTGCCCCCCAAGCATGTGGGAGGCGCCCCCACCCCTAGGGTTTCCAGCCCTAGGCGCCTTGGGCCCCTTGGGGGGGGGGGGGCACCAGCCCACCGGGCTGGTTTCCTCCCTTGTTCATCCCACTAGGCCCACCGGGGCAGGTGGCCCCACCCGGTGGACCCCCGGACACCTTCCGGTGGTCCCGGTACAATACCGATAACCCCCGAAACCATTCCGGCGTCTGAAACTGGACTTCCCATATATAAATCTTCACCTCCGGACCATTCTGGAACTCCTCCTGACGTCCGGGATCTCATCCGGGACTCCGAACAACCTTCGGTAACCACATACTATTTCCCATAACAACTCTAGCGTCACCTAACCTTAAGTGTGTAGACCCTATGGGTTAGGGAACCATGTAGACATGACCGAGACATCTCTCCGGCCAATAACCAACTACAGGATCTTGATACCCATGTTGGCTCCCACATGTTCCATGATGATCTCATTGGATGAACCACGATGTCGATGATTCAATTAATCCCGTATACAATTCCCTTTGTCTATCAGCATGTTACTTGCCCGAGATTCGATCGTCGGTATCTCTATACCTCGTTCAATCTTGTTACCGGCAAGTCTCTTTACTCGTTCTGTAACGCATGATCCTGTGGCTAACTCCTTAGTCACATTGAGCTCGTTATGATGATGCATTACCGAGTGGGCCTAGAGATACCTCTCCGTCATACGGAGTGACAAATCCCAGTCTCGATTCGTGCCAACCCAACAGATACTTTCAGAGATACCTGTAGTGCACCTTTATAGCCACCCAGTTATGTTGTGACGTTTGGTACACCCAAAGCATTCCTACGGTATCTGGGAGTTCCACAATCTCATGGTCTAAGGAAATGATACTTGACATTAGAAAAGCTTTAGCAAACGAACTACACGATCTTGTGCTACGCTTAGGATTGGGTCTTGTCCATCACATCATTCTCCTAATGATGTGATCCCGTTATCAATGACATCCAATGTCCATGGTCAGGAAACCATGACCATCTATTGTTCAACGAGCTAGTCAACTAGAGGCTTAATAAGGACATATTATGATCTATGTATTCACACATGTATTACGGTTTCCGGTTAATACAATTATAGCATGAATAATAGACAATTATCATGAGCACGGAAATATAATAATAACCACTTTATTATTGCCTCTAGGGCATATTTCCAACAGTCTCCCACTTGCACTAGAGTCAATAATCTAGTTACATTGTGATGAATCGAACACCCATAGAGTTCTGGTGTTGATCATGTTTTGCTCGCGGAAGAGGTTTAGTCAACGGATCCGTGACATTCAGATCCGTATGCACTTTACAAATATCTATGTATCCATCCTGAATATATTCACAAATGGAGTTGAAGCAACGCTTGATATGCCTGGTCTTCATTAGAAACCTAGGCTCCTTGGCAAGGGTAATAGCTCCAGTGTTGTCACAGAAGAGAGTCATTGGGCCCAACGCATTGGGAATAACTCCTAGGTCGGTGATGAACTCCTTCATCTAGACTGCTTCCTGTGCTGCCTCCGAGGCTGCTATGTACTCCGCTTCACATGTAGATCCCGCCACGACGTTTTGCTTGCAAATAGACCAGCTGACTGCCCCACCATTCAAAATGTACGCGTATCCGGTTTGTGACTTGGAGCCATCCAGATCCGTGTTGAAGCTAGCATCAACATAACCCTTTAAGACGAGTTCTTCGTCACCTCCATAAATGAGAAACATATCCTTAGTCCTTTTCAGGTACTTTAGGATATTCTTGACCGCTGTCCAGTGTTCCATGCCGGGATTACTTTGGTACCTCCCTACCAAACTTACGACAAGGTTCACATGAGGTCTGATACACAGCATGGCATACATAATAGACCCTATGGCTGAGGCATAGGGGATGACACTCATCTTTTCTCTATCTTCTGCCGAGGTCGGGCATTGAGCCGTGCTCAATTTCACACCTTGCAATATAGGCAAGAACCCCTTCTTGGACTGATCCATATTGAACTTCTTCAATATCTTGTCAAGGTATGTGCTTTGTGAAAGACCAATGAGGCGTCTCGATCTATCTCTATAGATCTTGATGCCTAATATGTAAGCAGCTTCTCCAAGGTCCTTCATTGAAAAACACTTATTCAAGTAGGTCTTTATGCTTTCCAAAAGTTCTATATCATTTCCCATCAATAGTATGTCATCCACATATAATATGAGAAATGCTACAGAGCTCCCACTCACTTTCTTGTAAACACAGGCTTCTCCATAAGTCTGCGTAAACCCAAACGCTTTGATCATCTCACCAACCCATAGATTGAGCGTTGGAGCTTGCATACCTTGTCAGCATTCTTAGGATCGACAAAACCTTCCAGCTGCATCATATACAATTCTTCCTTAAGGGAACCATTAAGGAATGCCGTTTTGACGTCCATTTGTCATATCTCATAATCATAGAATGCGGCAATTGCTAACATGATTCGGACGGACTTCGGCTTCTCTACGGGTGAGAAGGTCTCATCGTAGTCAACCCCTGGAACTTGTCGATAACCCTTAGCGACAAGCCGAGCCTTATAGATGATCACGTTACCATCCGTGTCAGTCTTCTTCTTAAAGATCCATTTGTTTTCTATGGCTTGCCGATCATCGGGCAAGTCTGTCGAAGTTCATACTTCATTTTCATACATGGATCCTATCTCAGATTTCATGGCTTCAAGCCATTTGTTGGAATCCGAGCCCGCCATTGCTTCTTCATAGTTCGAAGGTTCACCGTTGTCTAACAACATGATTTCCAGGACAGGGTTGCCGTACCACTCTGGTGTGGAACGTGTCCTCGTGGACCGACGAAGTTCAGTAGCAACTTGATCTGAAGTTTCATGATCATCATCATTAACTTCCTCTCTAGTCGGTGCAGGCACCACAGAAACATCTTCCTGAGCTGTGCTACTTTCCGGTTCAAGAGGCAGTACCTCATCAAGTTCTACTTTCCTCCCACTTACTTCTTTCGAGAGAAACTCTTTCTCTAGAAAGGATCCATTCTTGGCAACAAAGATCTTGCCTTCGAATCTGAGGTAGAAGGTATACCCGATAGTTTCCTTAGGGTATCCTATGAAGACGCATTTTTCCGACTTGGGTTCGAGCTTTCCAGGTTGAAGTTTCTTGACATAAGCATTGCATCCCCAAACTTTCATAAATGACAGCTTAGGTTTCTTTCCAAACCATAATTCATACGGTGTCGTCTCAACGGATTTCGACGAAGCCCTATTTAAAGTGAATGCGGCAGTCTCTAAAGCATAACCCCAAAATGACAGCGGTAGATTGGTAAGAGACATCATAGATCGCACCATATCCAATAGAGTGCGATTACGACGTTCAGACACACCATTTCGCTGAGGTGTTCCAGGCGGCTGAGTTTTGAAACAATTCCACATTTCCTTAAGTGCGTGCCAAACTCGTGACTCAAGTATTCTTCTCCACGATCTGATTGTAAGAACTTTATTTTCCTGTCACGTTGATTCTCTACCTCACTCTGAAATTCCTTGAACTTTTCAAAGGTCTTAGACTTGTGTTTCATTAAGTAGACATACCCATATCTACTTAAGTCATCAGTGAGGGTGAGAACGTAACGATAGCCACTGCGAGCCTCAACGCTCATTGGACCGCACACATCAGTATGTATGATTTCCAATAAGTTGGTTGCTCGCACCATTGTTCCGGAGAACGGAGTCTTGGTCATTTTGCCCATGAGGCATGGTTCACACGTGTGAAATGATTCATAATCAAGAGACTCCGAAAGTCCATCTGCATGGAGTTTCTTCATGCGTTTGACACCAATGTGACCAGAGCGGCAGCGCCACAAGTATGTGGGACTATCATTATCAACCTTACATCTTTTGGCATCCACACTATGAATATCTGTAACATCACGTTCGAGATTAAACAAAAATAAACCATTGACCAGCGGGGCATGACCATAAAACATATCTCTCATATAAATGGAACAACCATTATTCTCGGATTTAAATGAGTAGCCATCTCACATTAAACGAGATCCAGATACAATGTTCATGCTCAAACCTAGTACTAAATAAAACTTATTGAGGTTTAAAACTAATCCCATAGGTAGATGTAGAGGGAGCGTGCCAACGGCGATCACATCGACCTTGGAACCATTCCCGACGCGCATCGTCACCTCGTCCTTCGCCAGTCTCCGCTTATTCCGCAGCTCCTGTTTTGAGTTACAAATATGAGCAACCGCACCGGTATCAAATACCCAGGAGCTACTATGAGCGCTGGTAAGGTACACATCAATAACATGTATATCACATATACCTTTGGCGTTGCCGGCCTTCTTATCCGCTAAGTACTTGGGGTAGTTCCACTTCTAGTGACCATTTCCCTTACAATAAAAGCACTGAGTCTCGGGCTTGGGTCCATTCTTTGGCTTCTTCCCGGCAACTGATTTACCGGGCGCGGCAACCCCCTTGCCGCACTTCTTGAAGTTCTTCTTACCCTTGCCTTTCTTGAAACTAGTAGTTTTATTCACCATCAACACTTGATGTTCCTTTTTGGTTTCCACCTCCGCTAATTTCAGAATTGAATATAACTCAGGAATGGACTTCTCCATCCCTGGCATATTGTAGTTCATCACAAAGCTCTTGTAGCTAGGTGGAAGCGACTGCAGGATCCTGTCAATGACCGAGTCATCTGGAAGATTAACTCCCAGCCAAGACAAGCGGTTGTGCAACCCAGACATTTTGAGTATATGCTAGCTGACAGAACTGTTTTCCTCCATTTTACAACTGTAGAACCTGTCGGAGACTTCATATCTCTCGACCCGGGCATGAGCTTGGAAAATCATTTTCAGCTCTTGGAACATCTCATATGCTCCATGCTGCTCAAAATGCTTTTGGAGCCCCGGTTCTAAGCTGTAAAGCATGCCGCACTGAACTAGGGAGTAATCATCACTACGCGACTGCCAGACGTTCATAACGTCTTGAGTTGCTGGGAAAATGGGCGCGTCACCTAGCGGTGCTTCAAGGACATATGCTTTCTTGGCAGCTATGAGGATGATCCTCAAGTTACGGACCCAATCCGTATAGTTTCTACCATCGTCTTTCAGCTTGGTTTTCTCTAGGAACGCGTTGAAGTTGAGGGCAACATTAGCGTGGGCCATTTGATCTACAAGACATATTGTAAAGACATTTTAAACTAAGTTCATGATAATTAAGTTCATCTAATCAAATTATTTAATGAGCTCCCACTCAGACAGACATCCCTCTAGTCATCTAAGTGATACATGATCCGAATCGACTAGGCCGTGTCCGATCATCACGTGAGATGGACTAGTCATCAACGGTGAACATCTCCATGTTGATCGTATCTACTATATGACTCATGTTCGACCTTTCGGTCTCCCGTGTTCCGAGGCCATCTCTGTACATGCTAGGCTCGCCAAGTCAACCTAAGTGTTTTGCATGTGTAAATCTGGCTTACACATGTTGTATGCGAACGTTAGAATCTTTCACACCCGATCATCACGTGGTGCTTCGAAACAACAAACCTTCGCAATGGTGCACAGTTAGGGGGAACACTTTTCTTGAAATTTTAGTGAGGGATCATCTTATTTATGCTACCGTCGTTCTAAGAAAATAAGATGTAAACATGACAAACATCACATGGAAATCATAAAGTGACATGATATGGCCAATATCATCTTGCGCCTTTGATCTCCATCTTCGAGGCGCGGCATGAACACCATCGTCACCGGCATGATACCATGATCTCCATCATCGTGTGTTCATGAAGTTGTCTCGCCAGCTATTACTTCTACTACTATGGCTAACGGTTAGCAATAAAGTAAAGTAATTACATGGCGTTTTCATTGACGCGCAGGTCATAAATAAATTAAGACAACTCCTATGGCTCCTGCCGGTTGTCATACTCATCAACATGCAAGTCATGATTCCTATTACAAGAACATGATCAATCTCATACATCACATATATCATTCATCACATCCTTTTGGCCATATCACATCACATAGCATACCCTACAAAAACAAGTTAGATGTCCTCTAATTGGTGTTGCATGTTTTACGTGGCTTCTATGGGTTTCTAGCAAGAACGTTTCTTACCTACGCAAAACCACAATGGTGATATGCCAATTGCTATTTACCCTTCATAAGGACCCTTCTCATCGAATCCGATCTGACTAAAGTGGGAGAGACAGACACCCGCCAACCACCTTATGCATCAATTGAATGTCAGTTGGTGGAACCAGTCTCACGTAAGCGTACGTGTAAGGTCGGTCCGGGCCACTTCATCCCACAATGTCTCTGAATCAAGATAAGACTAGTAACGGTAAGAAAATTGAACAAATCATCGCCCACAACTGCTTTGTGTTTTACTCGTGCATAGAATCTATGCATAGACCTAGCTCATGATGCCACTGTTGTGGAACGTAGCAATAATTCAAAAAAAATTCCTATGTGTCACCAAGATCAATCTAGGAGATACTAGCAATGAGAGAGAGGGAGTGCATCTTAATACCCTTGAAGATCGCTAAGCGGAAGCGTTACAAGAACACGGTTGGTGGAGTCGTACACGCAGCGATTCAGATCGCGGTCGATTCCGATCTAAGCACCGAACAACGGCGCCTCCGCGTTCAACACACGTACAGCCCGGGGACGTCTCCTCCTTCTTGATCCAGCAAGGGGGAGGAGAAGTTGAGGGAGAACTCCGACAGCACGATGACGTGGTGGTGATGGAGCTCATGGTTCTCCGGCAGAGCTTCGCCAAGCGCGATGGAGGAGGAGGAGGAGGTGTTGGAGAGGGGGAGGGCTGCGCCAGGGGAAGGGTGTGGCAGCCCTCCCACCCCCCACTATTTATAGGGGAAGGGGAGAGGGGGCCGCCGCCCCCCAGATCCCATCTACAAGGGGGCGGCGGCCAAGGGGGGTAACTTGCCCCCCCCCAAGCATGTGGGAGGCGCCCCACCCTAGGGTTGAAGGAAATATGCCCTAGAGGCAATAGTAAAGTTATTATTTATTTCCTTATTTCATGATAAATGTTTATTATTCATGCTAGAATTGTATTAACCGGAAACATAATACATGTGTGAATACATAGACAAACAGAGTGTCACTAGTATGCCTCTACTTGACTAGCTCGTTGATCAAAGATGGTTATGTTTCCTAACCATAGACATCAGTTGTCATTTGATTAACGGGATCACATCATTAGGAGAATGATCTGATTGACATGACCCATTCCATTAGCTTAGCACCCGATCGTTTAGTATGTTGCTATAGCTTTCTTCATGACTTATACATGTTCCTATGACTATGAGATTATGCAACTCCCGTTTGCCGGAGGAACACTTTGTGTGCTACCAAACGTTACAACGTAACTGGGTGATTATAAAGGTGCTCTATAGGTGTCTCCAAAGGTACATGTTGGGTTGGCGTATTTCGAGATTAGGATTTGTCACTCCGATTGTCGGAGAGGTATCTCTGGGCCCTCTCGGTAATGCACATCACTTAAGCCTTGCAAGCATTGCAACTAATGAGTTAGTTGCGGGATGATGTATTACAGAACGAGTAAAGAGACTTGCCGGTAACGAGATTGAACTAGGTATTGGATACCGACGATCGAATCTCGGGCAAGTAACATACCGATGACAAAGGGAACAACGTGTGTTGTTATGCGGTCTGACCGATAAAGATCTTCATAGAATATGTAGGAGCCAATATGGGCATCCAGGTCCCGCTATTGGTTATTGACCGGAGACGTGTCTCGGTCATGTCTACATTGTTCTCGAACCCGTAGGGTCCGCACGCTTAAGGTTTCGATGACAGTTACATTATGAGTTTATGAGTTTTGATGTACCGAAGGAGTTCGGAGTCCCGGATGAGATCGGGGACATGACGAGGAGTCTCGAAATGGTCGAGATGTAAAGATCGATATATTGGACGACTATATTCGGACATAAGAAAGGTTCCGAGTGATTTGGGTATTTTTCGGAGTACCGGATAGTTACGGGAGAAGCAATGGGCCTTGATGGGCTTTAGTGGGAAGAGGAAAAAGGGCCAAGGGGCTGCTGCGCCCCCCCTCCCCTCTAGTCCGAATTGGACTAGGGAAAAGGGGGCCGACCACCTTTCCTTCTCCTCTACTTCCTTCTCCCTTCCTCCCCTCTTGGTGGACTCCTACTAGGACTTGGAGTCCTAGTAGGACTCCACATCCTGGCCGCACCAATTGCCTTGGCCGGCCTCCTCCTCCTCCATCCTTTATATACTGAGGCAAGGGGCACCCCATGAACACAAGTTGATCTTCGTGATCGTTCCTTAGCCGTGTGCGGTGCCCCCTCCACCATATTCCACCTCGGTCATATTGTAGCGGTGCTTAGGCAAAGCCCTGCGACGGTAGTACATCAAGATCATCACCACGCCGTCGTGCTGATGGAACTCTTCCCCGATACTTTGCTGGATCGGAGTCCGGGGATCGTCATCGAGCTGAACGTGTGCTAGAACTCGGAGGTGCCGTAGTTTCGGTGCTTGATCGGTCGGGCCGTGGAGACGTACGACTACATCAACCAAACGCTTCCGTTGTCGATCTACAAGGGTACGTAGATCACACTCTCCCCCTCTGTTGCTATGCATCATCATGATCTTGCGTGAGCGTAGGAAATTTTTGAAATTACTACGAAACCCAACAGTGGTATCAGAGCCTATGTTTTATATGTTGATGTTATATGCACGAGTAGAACACAAGTGAGTTGTGGGCAATATAAGTCATACTGCTTACCAGCATGTCATACTTTGGTTCGGCGGTACTGTTGGACGAAGCGGCCTGGACCGACATTACGTGTACGCTTACGCGAGACCGGTTCTCCCGACGTGCTTTGCACATAGGTGGCTTGCGGGTGACAGTTTCTCCAACTTTAATTGAACCGAGTGTGGCTACGCCCGGTCCTTGCAAAGGTTAAAACAGCACCAACTTGACAAACTATCGTTGTGGTTTTGATGCGTAGGTAAGATTGGTTCTTGCTTAAGCCCGTAGCAGCCACGTAAAACATGCAACAACAAAGTAGAGGACGTCTAACTTGTTTTTGCAGGGCATGTTGTGATGTGATATGGTCAAGACATGATGCTAAATTTTATTGTATGAGATGATCATGTTTTGTAACCGAGTTATCGGCAACTGGCAGGAGCCATATGGTTGTCGCTTTATTGTATGCAATGCAATCGCGCTGTAATGCTTTACTTTATCACTAAGCGGTAGCGATAGTCGTGGAAGCATAAGATTGGCGAGACGACAACGATGCTACGATGGAGATCAAGGTGTCGCGTCGGTGACGATGGTGATCATGACGGTGCTTCGGAGATGGAGATCACAAGCACAAGATGATGATGGCCATATCATATCACTTATATTGATTGCATGTGATGTTTATCTTTTATGCATCTTATCTTGCTTTCATTGACGGTAGCATTATAAGATGATCTCTCACTAAATTATCAAGAAGTGTTCTCACTAAGTATGCACCGTTGCGAAAGTTCTTCGTGCTGAGACACCACGTGATGATCGGGTGTGATAGGCTCTACGTTCAAATACAACGGGTGCAAAACAGTTGCACACGCGGAATACTCGGGTTATACTTGACGAGCCAAGCATATACAGATATGGCCTCGGAACACGGAGACCGAAAGGTCGAGCGTGAATCATATAGTAGATATGATCAACATAGTGATGTTCACCAATGAAACTACTCCATCTCACGTGATGATCGGACATGGTTTAGTTGATTTGGATCACGTAATCACTTAGAGGATTAGAGGGATGTCTATCTAAGTGGGAGTTCTTAAGTAATATGATTAATTGAACTTAAATTTATCATGAACTTAGTCCTGGTAGTATTTTGCAAATTATGTTGTAGATCAATAGCTCGCGTTGTTGCTTCCCTGTGTTTATTTTGATATGTTCCTAGAGAAAATTGTGTTGAAAGATGTTAGTAGCAATGATGCAGATTGGATCCGTGATCTGAGGTTTATCCTCATTGCTGCACAGAAGAATTATGTCCTTGATGCACCGCTAGGTGACGGACCTATTGCAGGAGCAGATGCAGACGTTATGAACATTTGGCTAGCTCAATATGATGACTACTTGATAGTTTAGTGCACCATGCTTAATGGCTTAGAATCGGGACTTCAAAGACGTTTTGAACGTCATGGAGCATATGAGATGTTCCAGGAGTTGAAGTTAATATTTCAAGCAAATATCCGAGTTGAGAGATATGAAGTCTCCAACAAGTTCTATAGCTAAAAGATGGAGGAGAATCACTCAACTAGTGAGCATGTGCCCAGATTGTCTGAGTACAACAATCGCTTGAATCAAGTGGGAGTTAATCTTCTAGATAAGATAGTGATTGACAGAATTCTCTAGTCACCATCACCAAGTTAGTAGAACTTCGTGATGAACTATGATATGCAAGGGATAACGGAAACGATTCCCAAGCTCTTCGTAATGCGGAAATTGACGAAGGTAGAAATCGAGAAAAACATCAAGTGTTGATGGTAGACAAGACCACTAGTTTCAAGAAAAGGGCAGAGGGAAGAAGGGGAACTTCAAGAAGAACAGCAAGCAAGTTGCTGCTCAAGTGAAGAAGCCCAAGTCTGGTCCTAAGCCTGAGACTAAGTGTTTCTACTGCAAAGGGACTGGTCACTGGAAGCGGAACTACCCCAAGTGATTGGCAGATAAGAAGGATGGCAAAGTGAACATAAGTATATTTGATATACATGTTATTGATGTGTACTTTACTAGTGTTTATAGCAACCCCTCAGTATTTGATACTAGTTCAGTTGCTAAGATTAATAACTCGAAACGGGAGTTGCAGAATAAACAGAGACTAGTTAAGGGTGAAGTGACGATGTCTGTTGGAAGTGGTTCCAAGATTGATATGATCATCATCGCACACTCCCTATACTTTCGGGATTAGTGTTGAACCTGAATAAGTGTTATTTGGTGTTTGCGTTAAGCATGAATATGATTTGATCATGTTTATTGTAATACGGTTATTCATTTAAGTAAGAGAATAAATTGTTGTTCTGTTTACATGAATAAAACCTTATATGGTTACACGCCCAATGAAAATAGTTCGTTGGATCTCGATCGTAGTGATACACATAATCATAATATTGAAACCAAAAGATGCAAAGTTAATAGTGATAGTGCAACTTATTTGTAGCACTGCCATTTAGGTCATATTGGTGTAAAGCGCATGAAGAAACTCCATGCTGATGGAATTTTGGAATCACTTGATTATGAATCACTTGATGCTTGCGAACCATGCCTCATGGGCAAGATGACTAAGACTCCGTTCTCCAGAGCGAGCAACTGACTTATTGGAAATAATACATACTGATGTATGCGGTCCGATGAGTGTTAAGGCTCACGGCAAGTATCATTATTTTCTGAACTTCACAGATGATTTGAGCAGATATGGGTATATCTACTTGATGAAACATAAGTCTGAAACATTTGAAAAGTTCAAAGAATTTCAGAGTGAAGTGGAAAATCATCGTGACAAGAAAATAAAGTTTCTACGATCTGATCGCGGAGACAAATATTTGAGTTACGAGTTTGGTCTTCAATTAAAACAATGTGGAATAGTTTCACAAACTCATGCCACATGGAACACCACAGCATAATGGTGTGTCCGAACGTCATAACCGTACTTTATTAGATATAGTGCAATCTATGATGTCTCTTACCGATCTACCACTATCGGTTTGGGGTTATGCATTAGAGACAGCTGCATTCACGTTAAAAGGGCACCATCTAAATCTGTTGAGACGACGCCGTATGAACTGTGGTTTGGCAAGAAACCAAAGTTGTCGTTTCTTAAAGTTTGGGACTGCGATGCTTATGTGAAAAAGTTTCAACATGATAAGCTCGAACCCAAATCGGAGAAGTAAATCTTCATAGGTTACCCAAAAGAAAATGTTGGGTACACCTTCTATCACAGATCCGAAGGCAAGTTATTCATTGCTGAGAATGGATCCTTTCTAGAGAAGGAGTTTCTCTCGAAAGAAGTGAGTGGGAGGAAAGTAGAAAACTTGATAAGGTAATTGTACCTTCTCCCTTATTGGAAAATAGTTCATCACAGAAATCTGTTCTTGTGACTACTACAATTAGTGAGGAAGCTAATGATGATGATCATGTAACTTCAGATCAAGTTACTACCAAATCTCATAGGTAAACCAGAGTGAGATCCGCACCAGAGTGGTACGGTAATCCTATTCTGGAAGTCATGTTACTAGACCATGACGAACTTGCGAACTATGAGGAAGCGATGATGAGCCCAGTTTCCGCAAAATGGCTTGAGGCCATGAAATCTGAGATGGGATCCATGTATGAGAACAAAATATAGATTTTGGTTGACTTGCCCGATGATCGGCAAGCAATTGAGAATAAATGGATCTTCAAGAGGAAGACGGACGCTGATAGTAGTGTTACTATCTACAAAGCTAGAATTGTCGCAAAAGGTTTTCGACAAATTCAAGGTGTTGACTACGATGAGAGTTTCTCACTCGTATCTATGCTTAAATCTGTCTGAATCATGTTAGCAATTGCCGCATTTTATGAAATATGGCAAATGGATAACAAAACTGCAATCCTTAATGGATTTCTTAAATAAGAGTTGTATATGATGCAACCAGAAGTTTTTGTCAATCCTAAAGGTGTTAACAAAATATGCAAACTCCAGCGATCCATCTATGGACTGGTGTAAGCATCTCGGAGTTGGAATATACGCTTTGATAAGTTGATCAAAGCATATAGTTTTATACAGACTTGCGGTGAAGCCTGTATTTACAAGAAAGTGAGTGGGAGCACTACAGCATTTCTGATAAGTATATGTGTATGACATATTGTTAATCGGAAATAATGTAGAATTATTCTGCAAAGCGTAAAGGAGTGTTTGAAAGGATTTTTTTTCAAAGAAAACCTCGGTGAAGCTGATTACATATTGAGCATCAAGATCTATAGAGATAGATCAAGACGCTTGATAAGTTTTTTTCAATGAGTACATACCTTGACAAGATTTTGAAGTAGTTCAAAATGGAACAGTCAAAGAAAGAATTCTTGCTTGTGTTCAAAATGGAACAGTTAAAGAAAGTCATTCCCTATGCCTTGGCCATAGGTTCTATAAAGTATGCCATGCTGTGTACCAGATCTATTGTATACCCTACCACTGAGTTTGGCAAGGGAGTACAATAGTGATCTAGGAGTAGATCACTGGACAACGGTCAAAATTATCCTTAGTGGAATAAGGATATGTTTCTCGATTATGGAAGTGACAAAAGGTTCGTCGTAAAGGGTTACGTCGATGCAAGTTTTGACACTAATCTAGATGAATCTAAGTCTCAATCTAGATACATATTGAAAGTGGGAGCAATTAGCTAGAGTAGCTCCGTGCAGAGCATTGTTGACATAAATATTTGCAAAATACTTACGGATCTGAATATAACAGACCCGGTGACTAAAATTATCTCACAAGCAAAACATGATCACACCTTAGTACTCTTTGGGTGTTAATCACATAGCGATGTGAACTAGATTACTGACTCTAGTAAACCCTTTGGGTGTTGGTCACATATCGATGTGGACTATGGGTGTTAATCACATGGTGATGTGAACTATTGTTGTTAAATCACATGGCGATGTGAACTAGATTATTGACTCTAGTGCAAGTGGGAGACTGAAGGAAATATGCCCTAGAGGCAATAATAAAGTTATTATTTATTTCCTTATTTCATGATAAATGTTTATTATTCATGCTAGAATTGTATTAACCGGAAACATAATACATGTGTGAATACATAGACAAACAGAGTGTCACTAGTATGCCTCTACTTGACTAGCTCGTTGATCAAAGATGGTTATGTTTCCTAACCATAGACATGAGTTGTCATTTGATTAACGGGATCACATCATTAGGTGAATGATCTGATTGACATGACCCATTCCATTAGCTTAGCACCCGATCGTTTAGTATGTTGCTATTCCTTTCTTCATGACTTATACATGTTCCTATGACTATGAGATTATGCAACTCCCGTTTGCCGGAGGAACACTTTGTGTGCTAGCAAATGTCACAACGTAACTGGGTGATTATAAAGGTGCTCTACAGGTGTCTCCAAAGGTACATGTTGGGTTGGCGTATTTCGAGATTAGGATTTGTCACACCGATTGTCGGAGAGGTATCTCTGGGCCCTCTCGGTAATGCACATCACTTAAGCCTTGCAAGCATTGCAACTAATGAGTTAGTTGCGGGATAATGTATTACAGAATGAGTAAAGAGACTTGCCAGTAACGAGATTGAACTAGGTATTGCATACCGACGATCGAATCTCAGGCAAGTAACATACCGATGACAAAGGGAACAACGTATGTTGTTATGCGGTCTGACCGATAAAGATCTTCGTAGAAGATGTAGGAGCCAATATGGGCATCCAGGTCCCGCTATTGGTTATTGACCGGAGACGTGTCTCGGTCATGTCTACATTGTTCTCGAACCCGTAGGGTCCGCATGCTTAAGGTTTCGATGACAGTTATATTATGAGTTTATGAGTTTTGATGTACCGAAGGAGTTCGGAGTCCCGGATGAGATCGGGGACATGACGAGGAGTCTCGAAATGGTCGAGACGTAAAGATCGATATATTGGACGACTATATTCGGACATCGGAAAGGTTCCGAGTGATTCGGGTATTTTTCGGAGTACCGGGTAATTACGGGAGAAGCAATGGGCCTTGATGGGCTTTAGTGGGAAGAGGAAAAAGGGCCAAGGGGCTGCTGCGCCCCCCTCCCCTCTAGTCCGAATTGGACTAGGGAAAAGGGGGCCGGCCACCTTTCCTTCTCCTCTACTTCCTTCTCCCTTCCTCCCCTCTTGGTGGACTCCTACTAGGACTTGGAGTCCTAGTAGGACTCCACATCCTGGCCGCACCAATTGCCTTGGCCGGCCTCCTCCTCCTCCATCCTTTATATACTGAGGCAAGGGGCACCCCATGAACACAAGTTGATCTTCCTGATCGTTCCTTAGCCGTGTGCGGTGCCCCCTCCACCATATTCCACCTCGGTCATATTGTAGCGGTGCTTAGGCGAAGCCCTGCGACGGTAGTACATCAAGATCGTCACCAAGCCATCGTGCTGACGGAACTCTTCCCCGATACTTTGCTGGATCGGAGTCCGGGGATCGTCATCGAGCTGAACGTGTGCTAGAACTCGGACGTGCCGTAGTTTCGGTGCTTGATCGGTCGGGCCGTGGAGGCGTACGACTACATCAACCAAAAGCTTCCGTTGTCTATCTAGAAGGGTACGTAGATCACACTCTCCCCCTCTCGTTGCTATGCATCATCATGATCTTGCGTGAGCGTAGGAAATTTTTGAAATTACTACGAAACCCAACAAGGGTTTCCAACCCTAGGCGCCTTGCCCCCCCTGGGGCGAGCACCAGCCCACCAGGGGCTGGTTTCCTCCCTTGTTCAGCCCACTAGGCCCACAGGGGCAGGTGGCCCCACCTGGTGGACCCTCAGACACCTTCCGGTGGTCCCGGTACAATACCGATAACCCCCAAAACCATTCCGGCGTCTGAAACTGGACTTCCCATATATAAATCTTCACCTCCGGACCATTTCGGAACTCCTCGTGACGTCCGGGATCTCATCCGGGACTCCTAACATCCTTCGGTAACCACATAATATTTCCCATAACAACTCTAGCGTCACCGAACCTTAAGTGTGTAGACCCTACGGGTTCGGGAACCATGCAGATATGACCGAGACATCTCTCTGTCCAATAACCAACAGTGGGATCTGGATACCCATGTTGGTTCCCACATGTTCCACGATGATCTCATCGGATGAACCACGATGTCGAGGGTTCAATCAATCCCGTATACAATTCCCTTTGTCTATCAGCATGTTACTTGCCCGAGATTCGATCGTCGGTATCTCTATACCTCATTCAATCTCGTTACCGGCAAGTCTCTTTACTCGTTCTGTAACGCATGATCCCGTGGCTAACTCCTTAGTCACATTGAGATCATTATGATGATGCATTACCGAGTGGCCCAGAAATACCTCTCCGTCATACGCAGTGACAAATCCTAGTCTCGATTCGTGCCAACCCAACAGATACTTTCGGAGATACCTATAGCTCACCTTTATAGCCACCCAGTTACGTTGTGACATTTGGTACACCCAAAGCATTCCTATGTTATCCGGGAGTTGCACAATCTCATGGTCTAAGGAAATGATACTTGACATTAGAAAAGCTTTAGCAAATGAACTACACGATCTTGTGCTACGCTTAGGATTGGGTCTTGTCCATAACATCATTCTCCTAATGATGTGATCCCGTTATCAATGACATCCAATGTCCATGGTCAGGAAACCATGACCATCTATTGATCAACGAGCTAGTCAACTAGAGGCTTACTAGGGACATATTACGATCTATGTATTCACACATGTATTACGGTTTCCGGTTAATACAATTATAGCATGAAGAATAGACAATTATCATGAACATGGAAGTATAATAATAACCACTTTATTATTTCCTCTAGGGCATATTTCCAACATTTTTCACAGTACATATTACACCAATATAAATAAAGAATGAGTTCACAACAGTACCAAAAGTGGTGATTTATTTTCTTATACTAACGGAGCTTATGAGATTTTCTGTTGAGTTTTGTGTTGTGAAGTTTTCAAGTTTTGGGTAAGGATTTGATGGACTATGGAATAAGGAGTGGCAAGAGCCTAAGCTTGGGGATTCCCAAGGCACCCCAAGGTAATATTCAAGGACAACCAAGAGCCTAAGCTTGGGGATGCCCCGGAAGGCATCCCCTCTTTCGTCTTCGTCTATCGGTAACTTTACTTAAGGCTATATTTTTATTCACCACATGATATGTGTTTTGCTTGGAGCGTCTTGTATGATTTGTGTCTTTGCTTTTTAGTTTGCCACAATCATCCTTGTTGTACACACCTTTTGAGAGACACACGAATGAATCATGATTTATTAGAATACTCTATGTGCTTTACTTGTATCTTTTGAGCTAAGCAAATTTTCTCTAGTGCTTCACTTATATATTTTTAGAGCACGGTGGCGGTTTTATTTTATAGAAAAATTGATGAACTCTTGCACTTCACTTATATAATTTTGAGAGTCTTTAAAACAACATGGTAATTTGCTTTGGTTATAAATTTAGTCCTAATATGATAGGCATCCAAGAGGGATATAATAAAAACTTTCATATAAAGTGCATTGAATAATATGAGAAGTTTGATTCCTTATGATTGTTTTGAGATATGAAGATGGTGATATTAAAGTCATGCTAGTGAGTAGTTGTGAATTTGAGAAATACTTGTGTTAAAGTTTGTGAGTCCCATAGCATGCACATATGGTGAACCGTTATGTGATGAAGTCGGAGCATGATTTATTTATTGATTGTCTTCCTTATGAGTGTCAGTTGGGGACGAGCGATGGTATTTTCCTACCAATCTATCCCCCTAGGAGCATGCACGTAGTAATTTGTTTCGATGACTAATAGATTTTTGCAATAAGTATGTGAGTTCTTTATGATTGTCCATGGATTATATGCACTCTCACCATTCTGCCATTGCTCACCTCTCTAGTACCACACAACTTTCGCCTGTACCATAAACCCACCATATACCTTCCTCAAAACAGCCACCATAACGACCTATTATGGCATTTCCATAGCCATTCCGAGATATATTGCCATGCAACTTTCCACCGTTCCGTTTATATGACATGCTCCATTATTTTCATATTGCTTTGCATGATCATGTAGTTGACATTGTATTTGTGGCAAAGCCACCGTTCATAATTATTTCATACATGTCACTCTTGATTCATTGCACATCTCGGTACACTGCCGGAGGCATTCATATAGTCACACTTTATTCTAAGTATCAAGTTGTAATTCTTGAGTTGTAAGTAAATAAAAGTGTGATGATCTACATTACTAGAGCATTGTCCCATGTGAGGAAAGGATGATGGAGACTATGTGATGTCTACTACACAACCTTCTTCTTTGTAGACGTTGTTGGGCCTCCAAGTGTAGAGGTTTGTAGGACAGTAGCAAATTTCCCTCAAGTGTATGACCTAAGGTTTATCAAACCGTGGGAGGGGTAGGATGAAGACGGTCTCTCTCAAACAACCCTGCAACCAAATAACAAAGAGTCTCCTGTGTCCCCAACACACCCAATACAATGGTAAATTGTATAGGTGCACTAGTTCGGCGAAGAGATGGTGATGCAAGTGCAATATGGATGGTAGATATAGGTTTTTGTAATATGAAAATATCAAAACAGCAAGGTAACTAATGATAAAAGTGAGCGAAAACGGTATTGCAATGCTAAGAAACAAGGCCTAGGGTTCATACTTTCACCAGTGCAAGTTCTCCTAACAATAATAACATAATTGGATCATATAACTATCACTCAACATGCAACAAAGAGTCACTCCAAAGTCACTAATAGCGGAGAACAAATGAAGAGATTATTGTAGGGTACGGAACCACCTCAAAGTTATCCTTTCCGATCAATCCGTTGGACTAAACAGCCCTCGAGTTCGTAGTAAAATAACACCTTAAGACACAAATCAACCAAAACCCTAATGTCACCTAGATATTCCAATGTCACCTCAAGTATCCGTGGGTATGATTATACGATATGCATCACACAATCTCATATTCATATATTCAATCAACACAAAGAACTTCAAAGAGTGCCCCAAAGTTTCTACCGGAGAGTCAAGACGAAAACGTGTGCCAACCCCTATGCATAAGTTCACGAGGTCACGGAACTCGCAAGTTGATCACCAAAACATACATCAAGTGGATCACGTGATATCCCATTGTCACCACAGATAAGCACATGCAAGACATACATCAAGTGTTCTCAAATCCTTAAAGACTCAATCCGATAAGATAACTTCAAAGGGAAAACTCAATCCATTATAAGAGAGTAGAGGGGGAGAAACATCATAAGATCCAACTATAATAGCAAAGCTCGCGATACATCAAGACCGTGCCGAATCAAGAACATGAGAGAGAGATCAAACACATAGCTACTGGTACATACCCTCAGCCCCGAGGGTGAACTACTCCCTCCTCATCATGGATAGCGCCGGGATGATGAAGATGGCCACCGGAGAGGGATTCCCCCCTTCGGCAGGGTGCCGGAACAGGTCTAGATTGGTTTTCGGTGGCTACAGAGGCTTGCGGCAGCGGAACTCCCGATCTAGGTTTCTTTCTGGAAGTTTGGGGTTATATAAGAGGTGTTGGAGTCGGGAAAAATTCAGGGGGGTCCCCGAGGCAGCCACGAGGTAGGGGGCGTGCCCAAGGGGGTAGTGAAGGAAATATGCCCTAGAGGCAATAATAAAGTTATTATTTATTTCCTTATATCATGATAAATGTTTATTATTCATGCTAGAATTGTATTAACCGGAAACTAACACACGTGTGAATACATAGACAAACAGTATGTCACTAGTATGCCTCTACTCGACTAGCTCGTTGAATCAAACATGGTTAAGTTTCCTAGCCATAGACATGAGTTATCATTTGATTAACGGGGTCACATCATTATAGAATGATGTGATTGACTTGACCCATTCCATTAGCATAGCACTTGATCGTTTAGTTTGTTGCTATTGCTTTCTTCATGACTTATACATGTTCCTATGACTATGAGATTATGCAACTCCCTTTTACTGGAGGAACACTTTGTGTGCTACCAAACATCACAACGTAACTGGGTGATTATAAAGGTGCTCTACAGGTGTCTCCGAAGGTACTTGTTGGGTTGGCGTATTTCGAGATTAGGATTTGTCACTCCGATTGTCGGAGAGGTATCTCTGGCCCCTCTCGGTAATGCACATCACTTAAGCCTTGCAAGCATTGCAACTAATGAGTTAGTTGCGGGATGATGTATTATGGAACGAGTAAAGATACTTGCCGGTAACGAGATTGAACTAGGTATTGAGATACCGATGATCGAATCTCGGGCAAGTAACATACCGATGACAAAGGGAACAACGTATGTTGTTATGCGGTCTGACCGGTAAAAATCTTCGTAGAATATGTAGGAGCCAATATGAGCATCCAGGTTCCGCTATTGGTTATTGACCGGAGACGTGTCTCGGTCATGTCTACATAGTTCTCGAACCCGTAGGGTCCGCACGCTTAACGTTACGATGATAGTTTTATTATGAGTTTATGTGTTTTGATGTACCAAAGGTTGTTTGGAGTCCCGGATGTGATCACGGACATGACGAGGAGTCTTGAAATGGTCGAGACATGAAGATTGATATATAGGAAGCTTATGTTTGGATATCGGAAGTGTTCTGGGTGAAATAGTGATTTTACCGGAGTACCGGAGGGGTTACAGGAACCCCCCGGAGGCTATTGGGCCTTATGGGCCCAAGTGGAGGAAGAGGAGAGGCGGCCAAGGGGCAGCGGCGCGCCCCTCCCCCGAAGTCCGAATTGGACAAGGAGGGGGGTGGCGCCCCCCCTTCCTTTCCCCTCTCTCCTCCTTCCCCCCAAGTCCTAATCCAACTAGGAAAAAGGAGGGGAGTCCTACTCCCGGTGGGAGTAGGACTCCTCCGGCGCGCCTCCTCCTATGGCCAGCCGCACCCCCCTTGCTCCTTTATATACGGGGGCAGGGGGCACCCCAGAGACACAACAATTGATCATTGATCTCTTAGCCGTGTGCGGTGCCCCCCTCCACCATAATTCACCTCGATAATACTGTAGCTAACGCTTCCGCTTTCGGTCTACGAGGGTACGTGGACAACACTCTCCCCTCTCGTTGCTATGCATCACCATGATCTTGCGTGTGCGTAGGAATTTTTTTGAAATTACTATGTTCCCCAACAGTGGCATCAGAGCCAGGTTTTATGCGTTGATGTAATATGCACGAGTAGAGCACAAGTGAGTTGTGGGCAATATAAGTCATACTGCTTACCAGCATGTCACACTTTGGTTCGACGGTATTGTTGGATGAATCGGCCCGGACCGACATTACACGTACGCTTACGCGAGACTGGTTTTACCGCCGTGCTATGCACACAGGTGACTAGCGGGTGTCAGTTTGTCCAACTTTAGTTGAACCGAGTGTGGCTATGCCCGATCCTTGAGAAGGTTAAAACAACACTAACATGACAAACTATCGTTGTGGTTTTGATGTGTAGGTAAGAACGGTTCTTGCTAAGCCCGTAGCAGCCAGGTAAAACTTGCAACAACAAGTAGAGGACGTCTAACTTGTTTTTGCAGGGCATGTTGTGTTGTGATATGGTAAAAACGTGATGAGATATAAGTTGTTGTATAAGATGATCATGTTTTGTTGAAGTTATCAGCAACTGGCAGAAGCCTTATGGTTGTCTCTTTATTGCATAAGATGCAAGCGCCAAATAATTGCTTTACTTTATCGCTATGCGATAGCAATAGTTGCAAGAGCAATAGTTGGCGAGACGACCATGTGATGACACATTGATATAGATCAAGATGATGGAGATCATGGTGTCATGCCGGTGACGATGGAAATCATGATGATGCTTTGGAGATGGAGATCAAAGGCACAAGATGATGATGGCCATATCATGTCACATATTTTGATTGCAGGTGATGTTTATCTTTTATGCATCTTATCTTGCTTTGATTGACGGTAGCATTATAAGATGATCTCTCACTAAATTTCATGATAAAAAGTGCTCTCCCTGAGTATGCACCATTGCCAAAGTTCGTCGTGCCCAGACACCACATGATGATCGGGTGTGATAAGCTCTACGTCCATCTACAAAGGGTGCAATCCAGTTTTGCACACACAGAATACTCAGGTTAAACTTGACAAGCCTAGCATATGCATATATGGCCTCGGAACACTGAGACCGAAAGGTCGAGCGTGAATCATATAGTAGATATGATCAACATAGTGATGTTCACCATTGAAAACTACTCCATTTCACGTGATGATCGGTTATGGTTTAGTTGATTTGGATCACGTGATCACTTAGAAGATTAGAGGGATGTCTCTCTAAGTGGGAGTTCTTAAGTAATATGATTAATTGAACTTAAATTTATCATGAACTTAGTCCTGGTAGTATTAGCATATCTATGTTGTAGATCAATAGCTCGCGTTTAGTTCCCCTGTTTGATTTTTGATATGTTCCTAGAGAAAACTAAGTTGAAAGATGTTAGTAGCAATGATGCGGATTGGATCCGTGATCTGAGGTTTATCCTCATTGCTGCACAGAAGAATTATGTCCTTGATGCACCCCTAGGTGACAAACCTATTGCACGAGCAGATGCGGATGTTATGAACGTTTGGCTAGCTCAATATGATGACTACTTGATAGTTTAGAGCACCATGCTTAAACGGCTTAGAATTGGGACTTCAAAGACGTTTCGAACGTCATGGACCATATGAGATGTTCCAAGAGTTGAAGTTTATATTTCAAGTAAATACCCGAGTTGAGAGATATGAAGTCTCCAACAAGTTTTGTAGCTAAAAGATGGAGGAGAATAGCTCAAGCACTGAGCATGTGCTCAGATTGTCTGGGTACTACAATCTCTTGAATCAAGTGGGAGTTAATCTTCCAGATAAAATAGTGATTGAAAGAATTCTCTAGTCACCATCACCAAGTTAGTAGAACTTCGTGATGAACTATAATATGCAAGGGATAACGGAAACGATTCCCAAGCTCTTCATGATGCTGAAATCGACGAAGGTAGAAATCAAGAAAAGCATCAAGTGTTGATGGTTAACAAGACCACTAGTTTCAAGAAAAGGGCAAAGGGAAGAAGGGGAACTTCAAGAAGAACGGCAAGCAAGTTGTTGCTCAAGTGAAGAAGCCCAAGTCTGGACCTAGGCCTGAGACTAAGTGCTTTTACTGCAAAGGGACTAGTCACTAGTAGCGGAACCGCCCCAAGTAATTGGCGGATAAGACAGATGGCAAAGTGAACATAGGTATATTTGATATAAATGTTATTGGTGTGTACTTTACTAATGTTTATAGCAACCCCTTAGTATTTGATACTAGTTCAGTTGCTAAGAATAGTAACTCGAACTGGGAGTTGCAGAATGAACAGAGACTAGTTAAGGGTGAAGTGACGATGTGTATTGGAAATGGTTCCAAGATTGATATGATCATCATCGCACACTCCCTATACTTTCAGGATTAGTGTTAAACCTAAAATAAATGTTATTTGGTGTTTGCGTTGAGCATGAATATGATTTGATCATGTTTATTGCAATACGGTTATTCATTTAAGTTAGAGAATAATTGCTATTCTGTTTACATGAATAAAACCTTCTATGGTTATACACCCAATGAAAATGGTTTGTTGAATCTCGATCGTTGTGATACACATAGTCATAATATTGAAGCCAAAAGATGCAAAGTTAATAATGATAGTGCAACTTATTTGTGGCACTGCTATTTAGGTCATATTGGTGTAAAGCGCATGAAGGAAATCCATGCTGATGGGCTTTTGGAATCACTTGATTATGAATCAGTTGATGCTTGCGAACCATGCCTCATGGGCAAGATGACTAAGACTCCGTTCTCCGGAACAATGGAGCGAGCAACAACTTTGTTGGAAATAATACATACTGATGTATGTGGTCCGATGAATATTGAGGCTCGCGGCAGGTATCATTATTTTCTGATCTTCACAGATGATTTGAGCAGATATGAGTATATCTACTTGATGAAACACAAGTCTGAAACATTTGACAAGTTCAAATAATTTCAGAGTGAAGTGGAGAATCATCGTAACAAAAATAAAAGTTTCTACGATATGATCGCAGAAGTAAAATATTTGAGTTACGAGTTTGGCCTTCAGTTAAAACAATGTGAAATATTTTCACTACTCACGCCACCTGGAACACCACAGTGTAATGGTGTGTCCGAATATCGTAACCGTACTTTATTAGATATGGTGCGATCTATGATGTCTCTTACCGATTTACCACTATCGTTTTGGGGTTATGCATTAGAGACAGCTACATTCACGTTAAATAGGGCACCATCTAAATCCGTTGAGACAACACTGTCTGAACTATTGTTTGGCAAGAAACCTAAGCTGTCGTTTCTTAAAGTTTGAGGTTGCAATGCTTATGTGAAAAAGTTTCAACCTGATAAGCTCAAACCCAAATCTGAGAAGTGCATCTTCATAGGATACCCAAAAGAAAATGTTGGGTGCACCTTCTATCACAGATCCGAATGCAAGATATTCATTGCTGAGAATGGATCCTTTCTAGAGAAGGAGTTTCTCTCGAAAGAAGTGAGTGGGAGGAATGTAGAACTTGATGAGGTAACTGTACCTGCCCCCTTATTGGAAAGTAGTTCATCATAGAAATCTGTTCCTGTGACTACTACACCAATTAGTGAGGAAGCTAATGATGATGATCATGTAACTTCAGATCAAGTTACTACCGAACCTCGTAGGTAAGCCAGAGTAAGATCCGCACCAGAGTGGTACGGTAATCCCGTTCTGGAGGTCATGTTACTTGACCATGATAAGACTATGAACTATGAGGAAGCGATGATGAGCCCAGATTCCGCAAAATGGCTTGAGGCTATGAAATCTGAGATGAGATCCATGTATGAGAACAAAGTATGGACTTTGATTGACTTGCCCATTGATCAGCAAGCCATTGAGATTAAATGGATCTTCAAGAGGAAGACGGACGCTGATAGTAGTGTTACACTACTGGAATCAGCTACTTTGCCATCTGCCAGCTCTTTGCCGCCTGCTAGTAGACGGCAAAGAAGCTCTTTGCCATCAGCTACCGAAGAGCAGACGACAAAGAAACAGCGGATAGCAAAACAGGCCTTTGCCATCTGCCAGCTCTTTGTCGTCAGCCCTTTGCCATCTGCCAGCTGACGGCAAAGATTCTTTGCCGTCAGCTGGCTGACGGCAAAGAGGGAGGTGGCCCCCACCCCCAGTCCGTTTAGAAAAAACTTAACGCCCCACCTCTTTGCCGTCCGCTAGCGGACGACAAAGAGAGATAAAGGCGGACGACAAAGAGCGGCGGACGGTAAAGAGCAGACTAATTAACGGCCACCACCCCCGCCCGTTACTCTCTCTGCTCTCCCTTTCTCCTCCCCGACGCCCACCAGATCCCCACCCACCGCCGCCCCCGCCCCCGTCGCCGCCCCCGCCCCTGCACCCACTTGGCCGTCGCCCCGCCCCCGCCGCCCGGGCCCCCCCCCGCCACCGCCCCTGCCGACCGTCCCATTGCTCCGGTGAGGGGCTACTTCTTTTTTCTTTCTGTTTCTTCATTTGTTTGCTGTTTAATTGTTAGTGCTAGATTGTCTTAGTGTTAGTGTTAGAAAAGAATTAGAAGAAGTAGTAGAAGAAGAAGAAAAGAAAAGAAGTAGAAAAAAGATGAAAAAGGAAAAAGAAGAAAAGAAGTAGAAGAAGAAGAAAGGAAGAAAAGAAAAGAAGTAGAAAAAAGATGAAAAAAGAATAAGACGAAAAGAAGTAGAAGAAGTAGAAGAAGAAAAGAAGAAAAGAAGTAGAAGAAGAAGAAAAGAAGAAAAAAGAAGTAAAAAGTAGAAAAAAGATGAAAGAAGAAGAAGAAGAAAGGAAAGAAGAAGAAGAAGAAGAGAAAGAAAGAAGAAGAAGGATAGAAGGAAACACCCCGACCCCCTGACCCCGACACCACACCCCGACACCTCGACCCCCCTGACCCCGACACCCCGACCCCGACACCCCGACACGACACCCCGACCTCGACACGAGACCCTGACACCCGACCCCCTGACCCCCCGACCCCGACACCACACCCCGACCCCGACACCACACCCCGACACCCGACCCCGACACCCCGACCCCGACACGACACCCCGACCCCCCGACCCCGAAACAGCACCCCGACCCCGACACGGCACCCCGACACCCGATCCCCTGACCCCGACACCCCGACCCCGACACCCCGACACCACACCCCGACCGCGACACGACACCCCGACACCCGACCCCCCGACCTCGACACCCCGGCCCCGACACCGACACGACACCCCGACCCCCGACACCTCCCGAAAAGGAGTTCTTTGGCCTTCCAGAGGCCGACGGGGTCATATATTTGTGAATTATTAGTTAGGTCATATATTTTTCGATTTTGTTATGAAAAACATCATATATAATTGTGTTGATCGGGTAGGTTTAAATGTGCAGTTGTTTCATCGCTGCGAGGTTTGGTGTTCGACGACCTCGCCGTGTGTTTGACGAGCTCTGCCCCTTCGTTCGTGGGTGAGCACAAATGACATTTCCTCCTCCCCCATTAATTATTTGCTCTGTTCTGGTGTTCGTGCCGATGAAACTTGATAGCTAGCTATATATGTGTCTTGAATCATCAGTATGCGTAACCAATATGTGTCTCCCGTTCGAAAGCGTCATAGTTATAAATATGCATGCATTTGCATATTTATAACCTTGATTCTTTCGAATTGTCCAACGCTATCCATGGACAGCCCGAGTATGTGTAGATTGGGTTCGTTTTCCCATATGCTTTGCTCCGGATCCGATGCATAAATTTCGTCAGTGCCTCCCCTGTTGTTCTTCGGGTACACATCCTCTCTGTTTATTGCGGAGACGTGTATCAGGAGAACAGCGGGGAGGTGCTACCGAAATTTTGCGTCGGATCCGGAGCATAGCATGGGAAAATGAACCCAATCTACACATACTCGGCTGGGATTATGACCTATCATTACCTATTAGAGTGTAGGTTGCATGGACGTAATAAAATTGACAAAGTAGATCAACTGATTAATATATACATGGTGAATTATATATATAATTGTTGTGTGTCCAGTAGCTCTGAAAGTCCAGATGAGTAATCGTGCGTGGATGTATACTGGTCACACTGGTCAGAACAAATGGAGCGCTGAATGGTTCACAAAAACCAAGGGGTTTGTGCAAGCCGCATTTGCAAATGGCCAGAGGAAAACCTGGTGCCCCTATTTCCGGTGCGGCAATTGGGAAAAGAGGACAGAGGATGAAATGGGCAAACACCTGTAGAAGAGTGGCTTTACGCCCGATTATACGGTGTGGACATTTCATGGTGAGTCTGCCCAACGTGACCGAGCTGAGGTGGATCGTCGTCGCACCGACGAGCATGGTACCGGGATGGAAAACATGGTGCAAGACTATGATGATGCTCGGGGTTCGGATGAGGAGATGGAGGAATCTGCAAAGGCCTTCAATGAAATGTTGGAGTCTTCAAAACATCCGCTCCACAAGCACACTGAGCTTTGTCAGTTGGATGCCATCTCACAAGTAATGTCTCTGAAGGCTCAGTTCAACTTGGGCAGAAATGCTACAACGCAATTATGACAGTATTTGGACGCTTTCTACCCAAAGGCCATGTAATGCCTGCAAACCTGTACCAGTCGGACAAAATCCTCCGTGCACTGAAGATGCCCTATGAGAAGATACATGCCTGTGAGAAAGGATGTGCCTTATTTAAGCTTGACTATGCGGACTTGAACTATTGTCCCATTTGCAAGTTTCCAGGTATATTGTGGTAGATAACGGAAACGATTCCCAAGCTCTTCGTGATGCTGAAATCGACGAAGGTAGAAATCAAGAAAAGCATCAAGTGTTGATGGTTAACAAGACCACTAGTTTCAAGAAAAGGGCAAAGGGAAGAAGGGGATCTTCAAGAAGAACGGCAAGCAAGTTGTTGCTCAAGTGAAGAAGCCCAAGTCTGGACCTAGGCCTGAGACTAAGTGCTTTTACTTCAAAGGGACTAGTCACTAGTAACGGAACTGCCCCAAGTAATTGGCGGATAAGAAGGATGGCAAAGTGAACATAGGTATATTTGATATACATGTTATTGATGTGTACTTTACTAATGTTTATAGCAACCCCTTAGTATTTGATACTAGTTCAGTTGCTAAGCATAGTAACTCGAAACAGGAGTTGCAGAATGAACAGAGGCTAGTTAAGGGTGAAGTGACGATGTGTATTGGAAATGGTTCCAAGATTGATATGATCATCATCGCACACTCCCTATACTTTCGGGATTAGTGTTAAACCTAAAATAAATTTTATTTGGTGTTTGCGTTGAGCATCAATATGATTTGATCATGTTTATTGCAATAGGTTATTCATTTAAGTTAGAGAATAATTGTTATTATGTTTACATGAATAAAACCTTCTATGGTTATACACCCAGTGAAAATGGTTTGTTGAATCTCGATCATAGTGATACACATATTCATAATATTGAAGCCAAAAGATGCAAAGTTAATAATGATAGTGCAACTTATTTGTGGCACTGCAGTTTAGGTCATATTGGTGTAAAGCGCATGAAGGAAATCCATGCTGATGGGCTTTTGGAATCACTTGATTATGAATTAGTTGATGCTTGCGAACCATGCCTCATGGGCAAGATGACTAAGACTCCGTTCTCCGGAACAATGGAGCGAGCAACAGATTTGTTGGAAATCATACATACTGATGTATGTGGTCTGATGAATATTGAGGCTCGCGGCAGGTATCATTATTTTCTGATCTTCACATATGATTTGAGCAGATATGAGTATACCTACTTGATGAAACACAAGTCCAAAATATTTGAAAAGTTCAAAGAATTTCAAAGTGAAGTGGAGAATCATCAAAACAAAAATAAAAGTTTCTATGATATGATCGCCGAAGTAAAATATTTGAGTTACGAGTTTGGCCTTCAGTTAAAATAATGTGAAATAGTTTCACTACTCACGCCACCTGGAACACCACAGTGTTATGGTGTGTCTAAACATCGTAACCGTACTTTATTAGATACGGTGCGATCTATGATGTCTCTTACCGATTTACCACTATCGTTTTGGGGTTATGCATTAGAGACATCTACAATCACGTTAAATAGGGCACCATCTAAATCTGTTGAGACGACACCGTATGAACTATGGTTTGGCAAGAAACCTAAGCTGTCGTTTCTTAAAGTTTGAGGTTGGAATGCTTATGTGAAAAAGTTTCAACCTGATAAGCTCAAACCCAAATCTGAGAAATGCATCTTCATAGGATACCCAAAAGAAAATGTTGGGTACACCTTCTATCACATATCCGAAGGCAAGATATTCATTGCTGAGAATGGATCCTTTCTAGAGAAGGAGTTTCTCTCGAAAGAAGTGAGTGGGAGGAAAGTAGAACTTGATGAGGTAACTGCACATGCTCCCTTATTGGAAAGTAGTGTTGGGTTTCGTAGTAATTTCAAAAAATTTCCTACGCTCACGCAAGATCATGGTGATGCATAGCAACGAGAGGGGGAGAGTGTGATCTACGTACCCTTGTAGATCGACAACGGAAGCCTTTGGTTGATGTAGTCGTACGTCTCCACGGCCCGACCGATCAAGCACCGAAACTACGGCACCTCCGAGTTCTAGCACACGTTCAGCTCGATGACGATCCCCGGACTCCGATCCAGCAAAGTGTCGGGGAAGAGTTCCGTCAGCACGACGGCGTGGTGACGATCTTGATGTACTACTGTCACAGGGCTTCGCCTAAGCACCGCTACAATATTATCGAGGACTATGGTGGAAGGGGGCACCGCACACGGCTAAGAATATGATCACGTGGATCAACTTGTGTCTCTAGGGGGTGCCCCTGCCTCCGTATATAAAGGTTCAAGGGAGGGGGGCCAGCCGGCCAGGAGAGGCGCGCCAGGAGGAGTCCTACTCCCTCTGGGAGTAGGACTCCCCCCTTTCCTAGTTGGAATAGGATTCGTGAGGTGGGAAAAGAGAGAGAAGGAGGGGGGCGCCGGCCCCCTCTCTCCTTGTCCTATTCGGACTAGGGGTGGAGGGGCGCGCGGCCCATCCCTAGCTGCCTCTTCTCTTCTTCCACTAAGGCCCACTAAGGCCCATATACCTCCCGGGGGGTTCCGGTAACCTCCCGGTACTCCGGTAAAATCCTGATTTCACCCGGAACACTTCCGTTATCCAAACATAGGCTTCCAATATATCAATCTTTATGTCTCGACCATTTCGAGACTCCTCGTCATGTCCGTGATCACATTCGGCAATCCGAACACGTTCGGTACATCAAAACTCATAAACTCATAATATAACTGTCATCGAAAACTTAAGCGTGCGGACCCTACGGGTTTGAGAACAATGTAGACATGACCGAGACACGTCTCCGGTCAATAACCAATAGCGGAACCTGGATGCTCATATTGGCTCCTACATATTCTACGAACATCTTTATCGGTCAGACCGCATAACAACATACGTTGTTCCCTTTGTCATCGGTATGTTACTTGCCGGAGATTCGATCGTCGGTATCCCATACATAGTTCAATCTCGTTACCGGCAAGTCTCTTTACTCGTTCTGTAATACATCATCCCGCAACTAACTCATTAGTTGCAATGCTTGCAAGGCTTAAGTGATGTGCATTACCGAGAGGGCCCAGAGATACTTCTCCAACAATCGAAGTGACAAATCCTAATCTCGAAATACGCCAACCCAACATGTACCTTTGGAGACACCTGTAGAGCTCCTTTATAATCACCCAGTTACGTTGTGAGTTTGGTAGCACACAAAGTGTTCCTCTGGCAAACGGGAGTTGCATAATCTCATAGTCATAGGAACATGTATAAGTCATGAAGAAAGCAATAGCAACATACTAAACGATCGGGTGCTAAGCTAATGGAATGGGTCATGTCAATCAGATCATTCAACTAATGATGTGATCCTGTTAATCAAATGACAACTCTTTGTCCATGGTTAGGAAACATAACCATCTTTGATTAACAAGCTAGTCTAGTAGAGGCATACTAGTGACACTCTGTTTGTCTATGTATTCACACATGTATCATGTTTCCGGTTTAATACAATTCTAGCATGAATAATAAACTTTTATCATGATATATAAGGAAATAAATAATAACTTTATTATTGCCTCTAGGGCATATTTCCTTCAGTCTCCCACCTGCACTAGAGTCAATAATCTAGATTACACAGTAATGATTCTAACACCCATGGAGCCTTGGTGCTGATCATGTTTTGCTCATGGAAGAGGCTTAGTCAACGGGTCTGCAACATTCAGATCCGTATGTATCTTACAAATCTCTATGTCTCGCACCTGGACTAAATCCCGAATGGAATTGAAGCGTCTCTTGATGTGCTTGGTTCTCTTGTGAAATCTGGATTCCTTCGCCAAGGCAATTGCACCAGTATTGTCACAAAAGATTTTCATTGGACCCGATGCACTAGGTACGACACCTAGATCGGATATGAACTCTTTCATCCAGACTCCTTCATTTGCTGCTTCCGAAGCAGCTATGTATTCCGCTTCACACGTAGATCCCGCCACGATGCTTTGTTTAGAACTGCACCAACTGATAGCTCCACTATTTAATGTAAACACGTATCCGGTTTGCGATTTAGAATCGTCCGGATTAGTGTCAAAGCTTGCATCAACGTAACCGTTTACGATGAGCTCTTTGTCACCTCCATATACGAGAAACATATCCTTAGTCCTTTTCAGGTACTTCAGGATGTTCTTGACCGCTGTCCAGTGATCCACTCCTGGATTACTTTGGTACCTCCCTGCTAGACTTATAGCAAGGCACACATCAGGTCTGGTACACAGCATTGCATACATGATAGAGCCTATGGCTGAAGCATAGGGAACATCTTTCATTTTCTCTCTATCTTCTGCAGTGGTCGGGCATTGAGTCTGACTCAACTTCACACCTTGTAACACAGGCAAGAACCCTTTCTTTGCTTGATCCATTTTGAACTTCTTCAAAATCTTGTCAAGGTATGTGCTTTGTGAAAGTCCAATTAAACGTCTTGATCTATCTCTATAGATCTTTATGCCTAATATGTAAGCAGCTTCACCGAGGTCTTTCATTGAAAAACTCTTATTCAAGTATCCCTTTATGCTATCCAGAAATTCTGTATCATTTCCGATCAGTAATATGTCATCCACATATAATATCAGAAATGCCACAGAGCTCCCACTCACTTTCTTGTAAATACAGGCTTCTCCAAAAGTCTGTATAAAACCAAATGCTTTGATCACACTATCAAAGCGTTTATTCCAACTCCGAGAGGCTTGCACCAGTCCATAAATGGATCGCTGGAGCTTGCACACTTCGTTAGCTCCCTTTGGATCGACAAAACCTTCCGGTTGCATCATATACAACTCTTCTTCCAGAGATCCATTCAGGAATGCAGTTTTGACATCCATCTGCCAAATTTCATAATCATAAAATGCGGCAATTGCTAACATGATCCGGACAGACTTAAGCATCGCTACAGGTGAGAAGGTCTCATCATAGTCAATCCCTTGAACTTGTCGAAACCCTTTTGCGACAAGTCGAGCTTTGTAGACAGTAATATTACCATCGGCGTCAGTCTTCTTCTTGAAGATCCATTTATTCTCAATTGCTTGCCGATCATTGGGCAAGTCAACCAAAGTCCATACTTTGTTCTCATACATGGATCCCATCTCAGATTTCATGGCTTCAAGCCATTTTGCGGAATCTGGGCTCACCATCGCTTCTTCATAGTTCGTAGGTTCATCATGATCTAGTAGCATGACTTCCAGAACAGGATTACCGTACAACTCTGGTGCGGATCTCACTCTGGTTGATCTACGAGGTTCAGTAGTATCTTGTTCTGAAGTTTCATGATCATTATCATTAGCTTCCTCACTAATTGGTGTAGGTGTCACAAAAACAGTTTTCTGTGATGCACTACTTTCCAATAAGGGAGCAGGTACAGTTACCTCGTCAAGTTCTACTTTCCTCCCACTCACTTCTTTCGAGAGAAACTCCTTCTCCAGAAAGTTTCCAAACTTAGCAACAAAAGTCTTGCCTTCGGATCTATGATAGAAGGTGTATCCAATAGTCTCCTTTGGATATCCTATGAAGACACATTTCTCCGATTTGGGTTCGAGCTTATCAGGTTGAAGCTTTTTCACATAAGCATCGCAGCCCCAAACTTTCAGAAACGACAACTTTGGTTTCTTGCCAAACCATAGTTCATAAGGCGTCGTCTCAACGGATTTTGATGGTGCCCTATTTAACGTGAATGCGTCCGTCTCCAAAGCATAACCCCAAAACGATAGCGGTAAATCAGTAAGAGACATCATAGATCGCACCATATCTAGTAAAGTATGATTACGACATTCGGACACACCATTACGCTGTGGTGTTCCGGGTGGCGTGAGTTGCGAACTATTCCGCATTGTTTCAAATGTACACCAAACTCGTAACTCAAATATTCTCCTCCATGATCAGATCGTAGAAACTTTATTTTCTTGTTACGATGATTTTCAACTTCACTCTGAAATTCTTTGAACTTTTCCAATGTCTCAGACTTATGTTTCATTAAGTAGATATACCCATATCTGCTTAAGTCATCTGTGAAGGTGAGAAAATAACGATATCCGCCACAAGCCTCAATATTCATCGGACCACATACATCTGTATGTATGATTTCCAACAAATCTGTTGCTCTCTCCATAGTACCGGAGAACGGCGTTTTAGTCATCTTGCCCATGAGGCACGGTTCGCAAGTACCAAGTGATTCATAATCAAGTGGTTCCAAAAGTCCATCAGTATGGAGTTTCTTCATGCGCTTTACACCGATATGACCTAAACAGCAGTGCCACAAATAAGTTGCACTATCATTATCAACTCTGCATCTTTTGGCTTCAACATTATGAATATGTGTGTCACTACTATCGAGATTCAATAAGAATAGACCACTCTTCAAGGGTGCATGACCATAAAAGATATTACTCATATAAATAGAACAACCATTATTCTCTGATTTAAATGAATAACCGTCTCGCATCAAACAAGATCTAGATATAATGTTCATGCTTAACGCTGGCACCAAATAACAATTATTTAGGTCTAATATTAATCCCGAAGGTAGATGTAGAGGTAGCGTGCCGACTGCGATCACATCAACTTTGGAACCGTTTCCCACGCGCATCGTCACCTCATCCTTAGCCAATCTTCGCTTAATCCGTAGTCCCTGTTTCGAGTTGCAAATATTAGCAACAGAACCAGTATAAAATACCCAGGTGCTACTGTGAGCATTAGTAAGGTACACATCAATAACATGTATATCACATATACCTTTGTTCACCTTGCCATCCTTCTTATCCGCCAAATACTTGGGGCAGTTCCGCTTCCAGTGACCAGTCTGCTTGTAGTAGAAGCACTCAGTTTCAGGCTTAGGTCCAGACTAGGGTTTCTTCTCTTGAGCAGCAACTTGCTTGCTGTTCTTCTTGAAGTTCCCCTTCTTCTTCCCTTTGTCCTTTTTCTTGAAACTAGTGGTCTTGTTGACCATCAACACTTGATGCTCCTTTTTGATTTCTACCTCCGCAGCTTTCAGCATTGCGAAGAGCTCGGGAATAGTCTTATTCATCCCTTGCATATTGTAGTTCATCACGAAGCTCTTGTAGCTTGGTGGCAGTGATTGGAGAATTCTGTCAATGATGCAATCATCTGGAAGATTAACTCCCATTTGAATCAAGTGATTATTATACCCAGACATTTTGAGTATATGCTCACTGACAGAACTGTTCTCCTCCATCTTGCAGCTATAGAACTTATTGGAGACTTCATATCTCTCAATCCGGGCATTTGCTTGAAATATTAACTTCAACTCCTGGAACATCTCATATGCTCCATGACGTTCAAAACGTCGTTGAAGTCCCGGTTCTAAGCCGTAAAGCATGGCACACTGAACTATCGAGTAGTCATCAGCTTTGCTCTGCCAGACGTTCACAACATCTGGTGTTGCTCCAGCAGCAGGCCTGGCACCCAGCAGTGCTTCTAGGACGTAATTCTTCTGTGCAGCAATGAGGATAATCCTCAAGTTACGGACCCAGTCCGTGTAATTGCTACCATCATCTTTCAACTTTGCTTTCTCAAGGAACGCATTAAAATTCAACAGAACAACAGCATGGGCCATTTATCTACAATCATACATAAACAAGCAAGATACTATCAGGTACTAAGTTCATGATAAATTTAGGTTCAGTTAATCATATTACTTAAAGAACTCCCACTTAGATAGACATCCCTCTAATCCTCTAAGTGATTACGTGATCCAAATCAACTAAACCATGTCCGATCATCACGTGAGATGGAGTAGTTTCATTGGTGAACATCACTATGTTGATCATATCTACTACATGATTCATGCTCGACCTTTCGGTCTCCGTGTTCCGAGAACATATCTGTATATGCTTGGCTCGTCAAGTATAACCTGAGTATTCCGCGTGTGCAACTGTTTTGCACCCGTTGTATTTGAACGTAGAGCCTATCACACCCGATCATCACGTGGTGTCTCAGCACGAAGAACTTTCGCAACGGCACATACTCAGGGAGAACACTTCTTGATAATTTAGTGAGAGATCATCTTATAATGCTACCATCAATCAAAGCAAGATAAGATGCATAAAAGATAAACATCACATGCAATCAATATAAGTGATATGATATGGCCATCATCATCTTGTGCTTGTGATCTCCATCTCCGAAGCACCGTCATGATCACCATCGTCACCGGCGCGACACCTTGATCTCCATCGTAGCATCATTGTCGTCTCACCAATCTTATGCTTCCACGACTATCACTACCGCTTAGTGATAAAGTAAAGCATTACAGCGCGATTGCATTGCATACAATAAAGCGACAACCATATGGCTCCTGCCAGTTGCCAATAACTCGGTTACAAAACATGATCATCTCATACAATAAAATTTAGCATCATGTCTTGACCATATCACATCACAACATGCCCTGCAAAAACAAGTTAGACGTCCTCTACTTTGTTGTTGCAAGTTTTACGTGGCTGCTACGGGCTTAAGCAAGAACCAATCTTACCTACGCATCAAAACCACAATGATAGTTTGTCAAGTTGGTGCTGTTTTAACCTTCGCAAGGACCGGGCATAGCCACACTCGGTTCAACTAAAGTTGGAGAAACTATCACCCGCAAGCCACCTATGTGCAAAGCACGTCGGGAGAACCGGTCTCGCGTAAGCGTACGCGTAATGTTGGTCTGGGCCGCTTCGTCCAACAATACCGCTGAACCAAAGTATGACATGCTGATAAGCAGTATGACTTATATCGCCCACAACTCACTTGTGTTCTACTCGTGCATATAACATCAACATATAAAACCTAGGCTCTGATACCACTATTGGGTTTCGTAGTAATTTCAAAAAAAAATCCTACGCTCACGCAAGATCATGGTGATGCATAGCAACGAGAGGGGGAGAGTGTGATCTACGTACCCTTGTAGATCGACAACGGAAGCGTTTGGTTGATGTAGTCGTACGTCTCCACGGCCCGACCGATCAAGCACCGAAACTACGGCACCTCCGAGTTCTAGCACACGTTCAGCTCGATGACGATCCCCGGACTCCGATCTAGCAAAGTGTCGGGGAAGAGTTCCGTCAGCATGACGGCGTGGTGACGATCTTGATGTACTACTGTCGCAGGGCTTCGCCTAAGCACCGCTACAATATTATCGAGGACTATGGTGGAAGGGGGCACCGCACACGGCTAAGAATATGATCACGTGGATCAACTTATGTCTCTAGGGGGTGCCCCTGCCTCCGTATATAAAGGTTCAAGGGAGGGGGGCCGGCCGGCCAGGAGAGGCGCGCCAGGAGGAGTCCTACTCCCTCTGGGAGTAGGACTCCCCCCCTTTCCTAGTTGGAATAGGATTCGTGAGGTGGGAAAAGCGAGAGAGAGAAGGAGGGGGGCGCCGGCCCCCTCTCTCCTTATCCTATTCGGACTAGGGGTGGAGGGGCGCGCGGCCCAGCCCTGGCAGCCTCTTCTCTTCTTCCACTAAGGCCCACTAAGGCCCATATACCTCCCGGGGGGTTCCGGTAACCTCCCGGTACTCCGGTAAAATCCCGATTTCACCCGGAACACTTCCGTTATCCAAACATAGGCTTCCAATATATCAATATTTATGTCTCGAACATTTCGAAACTCCTCATCATGTCCGTGATCACATCCGGGACTCCGAACAACCTTTGGTACATCAAAATGCATAAACTCATAATATAACTGTCATCGTAACCTTAAGCGTGCGGACCCTACGGGTTCGAAAACAATGTAGACATGACCGAGACACGTCTCCGGTCAATAACCAATAGCGGAACCTGGATGTGATGTCATCGAGACACGTATCCAGGTTCCGCTATTGGTTATTGACCGGAGACGTGTCTTGGTCATGTCTACATAGTTCTCAAACCCGTAGGGCCCGCATGCCTAACGTTACGATGATAGTTTTATTATGAGTTTATGTGTTTTGTTGTACCGAAGGTTGTTCGGAGTCCCGGATGTGATCACGGACATGAAGAGGAGTCTCAAAATGGTCGACATGAAGATTGATATATAGGAAGCCTATGTTTGGATATCGGAAGTGTTCCGGGTGAAATAGTGATTTTACCGGAGTACCGGAGGGGTTACCGGAACCCACCGGAGGCTATTGGGCCTTATGAGCCCAAGTGGAGGAAGAGGAGAGGCGGCCAAGGGGCAGCCGCACGCCCCTCCCCCCCAAGTCCGAATTGGACAAGGAGGGGGGCGGCGCCCCCCTTTCCTTTCACCTCTCTCCTCCTCCCCCCAAGTCCTAATCCAACTAGGAAAAAGGAGGGGAGTCCTACTCCCGAAGGGAGTAGGACTCCTCCGGGGCGCCTCCTCCTATGGCGTGCCGCACCCCTCCTTCCTCCTTTATATATGGGGGCAGGGGGGCACCCCAGAGACACAACAATTGATCATTGATCTCTTAGCCGTGTGCGGTGCCCCCTCCACCATAATTCACCTCGATAATACTGTAGCGGTGATTAGGCAAAGCCCTGCATCGGTAGAACATCAACATCTTCACCACACTATCATGCTGACGAAACTCTCCCTCAACACTCGGTTGTATCGGAGTTCGAGGGACGTCATTGAGTTGAACATGTGCTAAACTCGGAGGTGTCGTACGTTCGGTACTTGATCGGTCGGATCGTGAAGATGTACGACTACATCAACCGCGTTGTGCTAACGCTTCCGCTTTTGGTCTACGAGGGTACGTGGACAACACTCTCCCCTCTCGTTGCTATGCATCACCATGATCTTGCGTGTGCGTAGGAAATTTTTTGAAATTACTATGTTCCCCAACAGTGGCATCAGAGCTAGGTTTTATACGTTGATGTAATATGCACGAGTAGAACACAAGTCAGTTGTGGGCGATATAAGTCATACTGCTTACCAGCATGTCACACTTTGGTTCAGCGGTATTGTTGGATGAAGCGGCCCGGACCGGCATTACGTGTACGCTTACGCGAGACTCGTTTTACCGCCGTGCTATGCACACAGGTGACTAGCGGGTGTCAGTTTCTCCAACTTTAGTTGAACCGAGTGTGGCTACGCCCGGTCCTTGAGAAGGTTAAAACAACACTAACTTGACAAACTATCGTTGTGGTTTTGATGCGTAGGTAAGAACAGTTCTTGCTAAGCCCGTAGCAGCCACGTAAAACTTGCAACAACAAAGTAGAGGACGTCTAACTTGTTTTTGCAGGGCATGTTGTGTTGTGATATGGTCAAAACGTGATGAGATATAAGTTGTTGTATAAGATGATCATGTTTTGTTGAAGTTATTGGCAACTAGCAGAAGCCTTATGGTTGTCTCTTTATTGCATAAGATGCAAGCGCCAAATAATTGCTTTACTTTATCGCTATGCGATAGCAATAGTTGCAAGAGCAATAGTTGGCGAGACGACCATGTGATGACACATTGATATAGATCAAGATGATGGAGATCATGGTGTCATGCCGGTGACGATGGAAATCATGACGAAGCTTTGGAGATGGAGATCAAAGGCACAAGATGATGATGGCCATATCATGTCACATATTTTGATTGCATGTGATGTTTATCTTTTATGCATGTTATCTTGCTTTGATTGACGGTAGCATTATAAGATGATATCTCACTAAATTTCAAGATAAAAAGTGGTCTCCCTGAGTATGCACCGTTGCCAAAGTTCGTCGTGCCCAGACACCAGGTGATGATCGGGTGTGATAAGCTCTACGCCCATCTACAACGGGTGCAAGCCAGTTTTGCACACGCAGAATACTCAGGTTAAACTTGACGAGCCTAGCATATGCAGATATGGCCTCGGAACACTGAGACCGAAAGGTCGAGCGTGAATCATATAGTAGATATGATCAACATAGTGATGTTCACCATTGAAAACTACTCCATTTCACGTGATGATCGGTTATGGTTTAGTTGATTTGGATCACGTGATCACTTGGAAGATTAGAGGGATGTCTTTCTAAGTGGGAGTTCTTAAGTAATATGATTAATTGAACTTAAATTTATCATGAACTTAGTCCTGGTAGTATTAGCATATCTATGTTGTAGATCAATAGCTCGCGTTTAGCTCCCCTGTTTTATTTTTGATATGTTCCTAGAGAAAACTAAGTTGAAAGATGTTAGTAGCAATGATGCAGATTGGATCTGTGATCTGAGGTTTATCCTCATTGCTGCACAGAAGAATTATGTCCTTGATGCACCCCTAGGTGACAAACCTATTGCAGGAGCAGATGCGGATGTTATGAACGTTTGGCTAGCTCAATATGATGACTACTTGATAGTTTAGTGCACCATGCTTAAACGGCTTGGAATCGGGACTTCAAAGACGTTTGAACGTCATGGACCATATGAGATGTTCAAGGAGTTGAAGTTTATATTTCAAGTAAATACCCGAGTTGAGAGATATGAAGTCTCCAACAAGTTCTATAGCTAAAAGATGGAGGATAATAGCTCAACCAGTGAGCATGTGCTCAGATTGTCTGGCTACTACAATCGCTTGAATCAAGTGGGATTTAATCTTCCAGATAAAATAGTGATTGAAAGAATTCTCTAGTGACCATCACCAAGTTAGTAGAACTTCGTGATGAACTATAATATTCAAGGGATAATGGAAACGATTCCCAAGCTCTTCATGATGCTGAAATCGACGAAGGTAGAAATCAAGAAAAGCATCAAGTGTTGATGGTTAACAAGACCACTAGTTTCAAGAAAAGGGCAAAGGGAAGAAGGGGATCTTCAAGAAGAACGGCAAGCAAGTTGTTGCTCAAGTGAAGAAGCCCAAGTCTGGACCTAGGCCTGAGACTAAGTGCTTTTACTTCAAAGGGACTAGTCACTAGTAACGGAACTGCCCCAAGTAATTGGCGGATAAGAAGGATGGCAAAGTGAACATAGGTATATTTGATATACATGTTATTGATGTGTACTTTACTAATGTTTATAGCAACCCCTTAGTATTTGATACTAGTTCAGTTGCTAAGCATAGTAACTCGAAACAGGAGTTGCAGAATGAACAGAGACTAGTTAAGGGTGAAGTGACGATGTGTATTGGAAATGGTTCCAAGATTGATATGATCATCATCGCACACTCCCTATACTTTCGGGATTAGTGTTAAACCTAAAATAAATTTTATTTGGTGTTTGCGTTGAGCATGAATATGATTTGATCATGTTTATTGCAATAGGTTATTCATTTAAGTTAGAGAATAATTGTTATTATGTTTGCATGAATAAAACCTTCTATGGTTATACACCCAATGAAAATGGTTTGTTGAATCTCGATCATAGTGATACACATATTCATAATATTGAAGCCAAAAGATGCAAAGTTAATAATGATAGTGCAACTTATTTGTGGCACTGCCATTTAGGTCATATTGGTGTAAAGCGCATGAAGGAAATCCATGCTGATGGGATTTTGGAATCACTTGATTATGAATCAGTTGATGCTTGCGAACCATGCCTCATGGGGAAGATGACTAAGACTCCGTTCTCCGGAACAATGGAGCGAGCTACAGATTTGTTGGAAATCATACATACTGATGTATGTGGTCCAATGAATATTGAGGCTCGCGGCAGGTATCATTATTTTCTGATCTTCACAGATGATTTGAGCAGATATGAGTATATCTACTTGATGAAACACAAGTCCGAAACATTTGAAAAGTTCAAAGAATTTCAGAGTGAAGTGGAGAATCATCGTAACAAAAATAAAAGTTTCTACGATATGATCGCAGAAGTAAAATATTTGAGTTGCGAGTTTGGCCTTTAGTTAAAACAATGTGAAATAGTTTCACTACTCACGCCACCTGGAACACCACAGTGTAATGGTGTGTCCGAACATCGTAACCGTACTTTATTAGATATGGTGCGATCTATGATGTCTCTTACCGATTTATCACTATCGTTTTGGGGTTATGCATTAGAGACAGCTACATTCACGTTAAATAGGGCACCATCTAAATCCGTTGAGATGACACCGTATGAACTATGGTTTGGCAAGAAACCTAAGTTGTCGTTTCTTAAAGTTTAAGGTTGCAATGCTTATGTGAAAAAGTTTCAACCTGATAAGCTCAAACCCAAATCTGAGAAGTGCATCTTCATAGGATACCCAAAAGAAAATGTTGGGTACACCTTCTATCACAGATCCGAAGGCAAGATATTCATTGCTGAGAATGGATCCTTTCTAGAGAAGAAGTTTCTATCGAAAGAAGTGAGTGGGAGGAAAGTAGAACTTGATGAGGTAATTGTACCTGCTCTCTTATTGGAAAGTAGTTCATCACAGAAATCTGTTCCTGTGACTACTACACCAATTAGTGAGGAAGCTAATGATGATGATCATGTAACTTTAGATCAAGTTACTACCGAACCTCATAGGTAAGCCAGAGTAAGATCCGCACCAGAGTGGTATGGTAATCCTGTTTTGGAGGTCATGTTACTTGACCATGACAAGCCTACGAACTATGAGGAAGCTATGATGAGCCCAGATTCCGCAAAATGGCTTGAGGCCATGAAATCTGAGATGAGATCGATGTATGAGAACAAAGTATGGACTTTGATTGACTTGCCCATTGATCAGCAAGCCATTGAGATTAAATGGATCTTCAAGAGGAATACGGACGGTGATAGTAGTGTTGCTATCTACAAAGCTAGAATTGTCGCAAAAAGGTTTTTGACAAGTTCAAGGTGTTGACTATGATGAGATTTTCTCACTCGTATCTATGCTTAAGTCTGTCCGAATCATGTTAGCAGTTGCCGCATTTTATGAAATCTGGCAAATGGATAAAAACACTGCATTCCTTAATGAATTTATTAAAGAAGAGTTGTATATGATGCAACCAGAAGGTTTTGTCAATCCTAAAGGTACTAACAAAATATGCAAGCTCCAGCGATCCATCTATGGACTGGTGCAAGCATCTCAGAGTTGGAATATACGCTTTGATAAGTTGATCAAAGCATATAGTTTTATACAGACTTGCGGTGAAGCCTGTATTTACAAGAAAGTGAGTGGGAGCACTACGGCATTTCTGATAAGTATATGTGAATGACATATTGTTGATCGAAGATAATGTAGAATTATTCTACAAAGCATAAAGGAATGTTTGAAAGGAGTTTTTCAAAGAAAGACCTCGGTGAAGCTGCTTACATATTGAGCATCAAGATCTATAGAGATAGATCAAGATGCTTGATAATTTTTTCAATGAGTACATACCTTGACAAGATTTTGAAGTAGTTCAAAATGGAACAGTCAAAAAGGAGTTCTTGCCTTTGTTACAAGGTGTGAAGTTGAGTAAGACTCAAAACCAGACCGCGGTAGAAGATAGAGAGAGAATGAAAGTCATTCCCTATGCCTCAGCCATAGGTTCTATAAAGTATGCCATGCTGTGTACCAGACCTATTGTATACCCTGCCCTGTGTTTGGCAAGGGAGTACAATAGTGATCTAGGAGTAGACCACTGGACATTGGTCAAAATTATCCTTAGTGGAATAAGGATATGTTTCTCGATGATGGAGGTGACAAAAGGTTCATCGTAAAGGGTTACGTCGATGCAAGTTTTGACACTGATCCAGATGACTCAAAGTCTTAATCTGGATACATATTGAAAGTGGGAGCAATTAGCTAGAGTAGCTCCGTGCAGAGCATTGTTGACATAGAAATTTGCAAAATACATACAGATCTGAATGTGGCAGACCCGTTGAGTAAACTTCCCTCACAAGCAAAACATGATCACACGTTAGTACTCTTTGGGTATTAATCACATAGTGATGTGAACTAGATTATTGACTCTAGTAAACCCTTTGGGTGTTGGTCACATGACAATGTGAACTATGGGTGTTAATCACATGGTAATGTGAACTATTGATGTTAAATCACATGGCGATGTGAACTAGATTATTGACTCTAGTGCAAGTGGGAGACTGAAGGAAATATGCCCTAGAGGCAATAATAAAGTTATTATTTATTTCCTTATATCATGATAAATGTTTATTATTCATGCTAGAATTGTATTAACCGTAAACATAACACATGTGTGAATACATAGACAAACAGTATGTCACTAGTATGCCTCTACTTGACTAGCTCATTGAATCAAAGATGGTTAAGTTTCCTAGCCATAGACATGAGTTGTCATTTGATTAACGGGGTCAGATCATTAGATAATGATGTGATTGACTTGACCCATTCCATTAGCATAGCACTTGATCGTTTAGTTTGTTGCTATTGCTTTCTTCATGACTTATACATGTTCCTATGACTATGAGATTATGCAACTCCCATTTACCGGAGGAACACTTTGTGTGCTACCAAACGTCACAACGTAACTGGGTGATTATAAATGTGCTCTACAGGTGTCTCCGAAGGTACTTGTTGGGTTGGCGTATTTCGAGATTAGGATTTGTCACTCCGATTGTCGGAGAGATATCTCTGGGCCCTCTCGGTAATGCACATCACTTAAGCCTTGCAAGCATTGCAACTAATGAGTTAGTTGTGGGATGATGTATTACGAAACGAGTAAAGAGACTTGCCGGTAACGATATTGAACTAGGTATTGAGATACTGACGATCGAATCTCAGGCAAGTAACATACCGATGACAAAGGGAACAACGTATGTTGTTATGTGGTCTGACTGATAAAAATCTTCGTAGAATATGTAGGAGACAATATGAGCATCCAGGTTCGGCTATTGGTTATTGACCGGAGACGTGTCTCAGTCATGTCTACATAGTTCTCGAACCCGTAGGGTCCGCACGCTTAACGTTACGATGACAGTTTTATTATGAGTTTATGTGTTTTGATGTACCGAAGGTTGTTCGGAGTCCTGGATGTGATCACGGACATGACGAGGAGTCTCGAAATGGTCGAGACATGAAGATTGATATATAGGAAGCCTATGTTTGGATATCGGAAGTGTTCCGGGTGAAATAGTGATTTTACCGGAGTACCGGAGGGGTTACCGGAACCCCCCGGAGGCTATTGGGCCTTATGGGCCCAAGTGGAGGAAGAGGAGAGGCGGCCAAGGGGCAGCCGCGCGCCCCTCCCCCCCAAGTCCGAATTGGAGAAGGAGGGGGGGCGGCGCCCCCCTTTCCTTTCCCCTCTCTCCTCCTTCCCCCCAAGTCCTAATCCAACTAGGAAAAAGGAGGGGAGTCCTACTGTAGCCGTGTGCGGTGCCCCCCTCCACCATAATTCACCTCGATAATACTGTAGCGGTGCTTAGGCGAAGCCCTGCATCGGTAGAACATGAACATCGTCACCACGCCGTCATGCTGACGAAACTCTCCCTCAACACTCGGCTGGATCGGAGTTCGAGGGACATCATCGAGCTGAACGTGTGCTGAACTTGGAGGTGTCGTACGTTCGGTACTTGATCGGTCAGATCGTGAAGACGTACGACTACATCAACCGCGTTGTGCTAACGCTTCCGCTTTCGGTCTACGAGGGTACGTGGACAACACTCTCCCCTCTCGTTGCTATGCATCACCATGATCTTGCGTGTGCATAGGAATTTTTTTGAAATTACTACGTTCCCCAACAAGTAGGGCGCGCCCCCACCCTCATGGTGGCCTCGGGACTCTTCTGGCCCATCTCCGGTACTCCGTGGGCCTCTTCTGGTCCAAAAATGGTCTCCGTGAAATTTTAGGTCAATTGGACTCCGTTTGGTTTTCCTTTTCTGTGAGACTCAAAAACAAGGGATAAATAGAAATTGGCACTGGGCTCTAGGTTAATAGGTTAGTCCCGAAAATCATATAAAATACCATATAAATGCATATAAAACATCCTGGATGGATAATATAATAGCATGGAACAATCAAAAATTATAGATATGTTGGAGACGTATCAAGCATCCCCAAGCTTAATTCCTGCTCGTCCTCGAGTAGGTAAATGATAAAAACAGAATTTTTGATGTGGAATGCTACCTAACATATTTATCAATGTAATCTTCTTTATTGTGGCATGAATATTCATATCTGAAAGATTCAAGACAAAAGTTTAATATTGACATAAAAATAATAATACTTCAAGGATACTAACTAAGCAATCATGTCTTCTCAAAATAACATGGCCAAAGAAAGTTCATCCCTACAAAATCATATAGTTTGGTCATGCTCCATTTTTGTCACACAAGAATGCTCTCATCATGCACAACCCCGATGACAAGCCAAGCAATTGTTTCATACTTTAGTAATCTCAAACTTTTTTCAACTTTCATGCAATATATGAGCCTGAGCCATGGATATATCACTATGGGTGGAATAGAATATAATGATGGGGGTTATGTGGAGAAGACAAAAAAGGAGAAAGTCTCACATCGACGCGGCTAATCAACGGGCTAGGGAGATGCCCATCAATTGATGTCAATGCAAGGAGTAGGGATTGCCATGCAACGGATGCATTAGAGCTATAAATGTATGAAAGCTTAACAAAAGAAACTAAGTGGGTGTGCATCCAACTTGCTTGCTCACGAAGACCTAGGGCATTTGAGGAAGCCCATTGTTGGAATATACAAGCCAAGTTCTATAATGAAAAATTCCCACTAGTATATGAAAGTGACAAAACAAGAGACTCTCTATCATAAAGATCATGGTGCTACTTTGAAGCACAAGTGTGGAAAAAAGGATAGTAGCATTGTCCCTTTTTATTTCTTTTCTCTTTTTTGGGTCTTTCCCTTTTTTTTTATTTGGCCTTTCTTCCTTTTTTGGGGACAATGCTCTATTAATGATGATCATCACACTTCTATTTATTTACCACTCAATGATTACAACTCGATACTAGAACAAAGTATGACTCTATATGAATGCCTCCGGTGGTGTACCGGGATGGGAAATGAATCAAGAGTGGCATGTATGATAATTTATGCATGGTGGCTTTGCCACAAATACAATGTCAACTACATGATCATGCAAGGCAATATGACAATGATGATGCGTGTCATGATGAACGGAAGGGTGGAAAGTTGCATGGCAATATATCTCGGAATGGCTATGGAAATGCCACAATAGGTAGGTATGGTGGCTGTTTTGAGGAAGATATAAGGAGGTTTATGTGTGACAGAGCGTATCATATCACGGGGTTTGGATGCACCGGCGAAGTTTGCACCAACTCTCAAGGTGAGAAAGGGCAATGCACGGTACCGAAGAGGCTAGCAATGATGGAAGGGTGAGAGTGTGCATAATCCCTGGACTCAACATTAGTCATAAAGAACTCACATACTTATTGCAAAAATCTACAAGTCATCAAAGACCAAGCACTACGCGCATGCTCCTAGGGGGATAGATTGTTAGGAAAAGACCATCGCTCGTCCCCGACCGCCACTCATAAGAAAGGCAATCAAAGAAACACCTCATGCTTCAAATTTGTCACACAACGGTTACCATACGTGCATGCTACGGGACTTGCAAACCTCAACACAAGTATTTCTCAAATTCACAATTACTCAACTAGCACGACTCTAATATTACCATCTTCATATCTCAAAACAATTATCAAGTATCAAACTTCTCATAGTATTCAATGCACTTTATATGAAAGTTTTTATTATACCCATCTTGGATGCCTATCATATTAGGACTAGTTTCATAACCAAAGCAAATTACCATGCTGTTGTAAAATACTCTAAAAATAATATAAGTGAAGCATGAGAGTTCATCTATTTCTTCAAAATAAAACCACCGCCGTGCTCTAAAAGGATATAAGTGAAGCACTAGAGCAAATGACAAACTACTCCAAAAGATATAAGTGAAGATCAATGAGTAGTCGAATAATTATGCAACTATGTGAAGACTCTCTAACATTTAAGAATTTCAGACCTTGGTATTTTATTCAAACATAAAGCAAAACAAAATAAAATAAAATGACGCTCCAAGCAAGACACATATCATGTGGTGAATAAAAATATAGCCTCAAGTAAAGTTACCGATGGACGAAGACGAAAGAGGGGATGCCTTCCGGGGCATCCCCAAGCTTAGGCTTTTGTTTGTCCTTGAATTTTACGTTGGGGTGCCTTCGGCATCCCCAAGCTTAGGCTCTTTCCACTCCCTATTCCATAATCCATCAAATCTTTACCCAAAACTTGAAAACTTCACAACACAAAACTCAACAGAAAATCTCATGAGCTCCGTTAGTATAACAAAACAAACCACCACTTAAGGTACTGTAATGAACTCATTATTTATTTATATTGGTGTTAAACCTACTGTATTCCAACTTCTATATGGTTCATACCCTCCGATACTAGCCATAGATTCATCAAAATAAGCAAACAACACACGAAAAACAGAATCTGTCAAAAACAGAATAGTCTGTAGTAATCTGTAGGTTTCGAATACTTATGTAACCCCAAAAATTCTGAAATAAATTGGTGGACGTGAGTAATTTTTCTATTAATCATCTTCAAAAATAATCAACCTAATCGCACAGTCCAGTAAAAAATGGCAGCAAATCTCATGAGCGCTAAAGTTTCTATTTTTTACAGCAAGATCGCAAAGACTTCACCCAAGTCTTCCCAAAGGTTCTACTTGGCACAAACACTAATTAAAACATAAAAAACACAATAATAACAGAGGATAGATGATTTATTTATTACTAAACAGGAACAAAAAGCAAGGAACAAAAATAAAATTGGGTTGCCTCCCAACAAGCGCTATTGTTTAATGCCCCTAGCTAGGCATGATGATTTCAATGATGCTCGCATAAAAGATAAGAATTGAAACATAACGGGAGCGTCATGAAGCATATGACAAGCACATTTAAATCTAACCCACTTCATATTCATAGGGATTTTGTGAGCAACCACTTGTGGGAATGAAAATTAACTAGCATAGGAAGGCAAGGCAAGAATAACTTCAAGATTTTAAGCACATAGAGAGTAAACTTGTTATTATTGATATTCCTACAAGCATATATTCCTCCCTCATAATAATTTTCAGTAGCATCATGAATTAATTCAACAATATAACCATCACATAAAGCATTCTTTTCATGATCTACAAGCATAGAATTTTTATTACTCTCCGCATAAGCAAATTTCTCCTCATTCAGAATAGTGGGGGTATCATAAGAAACTCGAATACAACAAATTGTTTCCACATTAAAGGAGTAATGTTCAAAAAAAAGGGTAATCATAATCATGACAAGTTTTATAAATATAATCATCACTACTTTTTATAGCATAAGTTGTTGGGTTTCGTAGTAATTTCAAAAAAATTCCTACGCTCACGCAAGATCATGTGATGCATAGCAACGAGGGGGAGAGTGTTGTCTACGTACCCAACGCAGACCGACTGCGGAAGCGATGACACGACGTAGAGGAAGTAGTCGTACGTCTTCACGATCCAACCGATCAAGCACCGAAACTACGGCACCTCCGAGTTCGAGCACACGTTCAGCTCGATGACGATCCCCGGACTCCGATCCAGCAAAGTGTCGGGGAAGAGTTCCGTCAACACGACGGCATGGTGACGATCTTGATGTACTACAGCAGCAGGGCTTCGCCTAAACTCCGCTACAGTATTATCGAGGTATATGGTGGCAGGGGGCACCACACACGGCTAAGGAATAGATCATGTGGATCAACTTGTGTGTCTAGAGGTGCCCCCTGCCTCCGTATATAAAGGAGCCAAGGGGGAGGGCTGGCCGGCCAAGGAGGGGAGGCGCAGGAGAGTCCTACTCCCTCTGGGAGTAGGATTCCTCCCCCCAATCCTAGTCCAACTAGGATTCCTCGGAGGGGAAGGGAGAGAGGGGGGCCGGCCACCTTCTCCTAGTCCTAATAGGACAAGGGGAGGGGGAAGTGGCGCAGCCACCTTGGGCTGCCCCTTTCTCCTTTCCACTAAGGCCCATGAAGGCCCATATGGCTCCCGGGGGGTTCCGGTAGCCCTCCCGGTACTCCGGTAAAATCCCGATTTCACCCGAAACACTTCCGATGTCCAAACATAGGCTTCCAATATATCAATATTTACGTATCGACCATTTCGAGACTCCTCGTCATGTCCGTGATCACATCCGGGACTCCGAACAACCTTCGGTACATCAAAATGCATAAACTCATAATGTAACTGTCATCGTAACCTTAAGCGTGCGGACCCTACGGGTTCGAGAACAATGTAGACATGACCGAGACACGTCTCCGGTCAATAACCAATAGCGGGACCTGGATGCCCATATTGGCTCCTACATATTCTACGAAGATCTTTATCGGTCAGACCGCATAACAACATACGTTGTTCCCTTTGTCATCGGCATGTTACTTGCCCGAGATTCGATCGTCGGTATCCAATACCTAGTTCAATCTCGTTATCGGCAAGTCTCTTTACTCGTTCCATAATACATCATCTCACAACTAACATATTAGTTGCAATGCTTGCAAGGCTTATGTGATGTGTATTACCGAGAGGGCCCAGAGATACCTCTCCGACAATCGGAGTGACAAATCCTAATCTCGAAATACGCCAACCCAACATCTACCTTTGGAGACACCTGTAATGCTCCTTTATAATCACCCAGTTACGTTGTGACGTTTGGTAGCACCCAAAGTGTTCCTCCGGTAAACGGGAGTTGCATAATCTCATAGTCATAGGAACATGTATAAGTCATGAAGAAAGCAATAGCAACATACTAAACGATCGTGTGCTAAGCTAATGGAATGGGTCATGTCAATCAGATCATTCAACTAATGATGTGACCTCGTTAATCAAATAACAACTCATTGTTCATGGTTAGGAAACATAACCATCTTTGATTAACGAGCTAGTCAAGTAGAGGCATACTAGTGACACTTTGTTTGTCTATGTATTCACACATGTATTATGTTTCCGGTTAATACAATTCTAGCATGAATAATAAACATTTATCATGATTTAAGGAAATAAATAATAACTTTATTATTGCCTCTAGGGCATATTTCCTTCAGTCTCCCACTTGCACTAGAGTCAATAATCTAGATCACATCACCATGTGATTAACATCGATAGTTCACATCATCATGTGATTAACACCCATAGTTCACATCGCCATGTGACCAACACCCAAAGGGTTTACTAGATTTAGTAATCTAGTTCACATTGCTATGTGATTAACACCCAAGGAGTACTAAGGTGTGATCATGTTTTGCTTGTGAGAGAATCTTAGTCAACGGGTCTGCCATATTCAGATCCGCATGTATTTTGCAAATTTCTATGTCAACAATGCTCTGCATGGAGCTACTCTAGCTAATTGCTCCCACTTTCAATATGTATCTAGACCGAGACTTAGAGTCATCTAGATTAGTGTCAAAACTTGTATCGGCGTAACCCTTTACGACGAACCTTTTTTTTCACTTCCATAATCGAGAAACATATCCTTATTCCACTAAGGATAATTTTGACCGTTGTCCAGTGATCTACTCCTAGATCACTATCGTACTCCCTTGCCAAACTCAGTGGTAGGGCATACAATAGATCTGGTATACAGCATGGCATACTTTATAGAACCTATGACTGAGGCATAGGGAATGACCTTCATTCTCTTTCTATCTTCTGTCGTGGTCGGGCTTTGAGTCTTACTCAACTTCACACCTTGTAATACAGGCAAGAACTCTTTCTTTGACTGCTCCATTTTGAACTACTTCAAAATCTTGTCAAGGTATGTACTCATTGAAAAAACTTATCAAGCGTCTTGATCTATCTCTATAGATCTTGAAGCTCAATATGTAAGCAGCTTCACCAAAGTCTTTCTTTGAAAAACTCCTTTTCAAACACTCATTTATGCTTTGCAGAATAATTCTACATTATTTCCGATCAAAAATATGTCATTCACATATACTTATCAGAAATGCTGTAGTGCTCCCACTCACTTTCTTGTAAATACAGGCTTCACCGCAAGTCTGTATAAAACTATATGCTTTGATCAACTTATCAAAGCGTATATTCCAACTCCGAGATTCTTGCACCAGTCCATAGATGGATCGCTGGAGCTTGCATATTTAGTTAACACCTTTAGGATCGACAAAACCTTCTAGTTGCATCGTATACAACTCTTCTTTAGTAAATCCATTAAGGAATGCAGTTTTGTTTATCCATTTGCCAGATTTCATAAAATGCGGCAATTGCTAACATGATTCGGACAGACTTAAGCATAGATACGAGTGAGAAACTCTCATCGTAGTCAACACCTTGAACTTGTCGAAAACCTTTCGCGACAATTCTAGCTTTGTAGATAGTAACACTACTATCAGCTTCCGTCTTCCTCTTGAAGATCCATTTATTTTCTATGGCTTGCCGATCGGGCAAATCCATCAAAGTCCATACTTTGTTCTCATACATGGATCATATCTCAGATTTCATGGCCTCAAACCATTTCGCGGAATCTGGGCTCATCATCGCTTCCTCATAGTTCGTAAGTTTGTCATGGTCTAGTAACAAGACTTCCAGAACAGGATTACCGTACCATTCTGGTGCGGATCTCACTCTGGTTTACCTACGAGATTCAGTAGTAACTTGATCTGAAGTTACATGATCATCATCATTAGCTTCCTCACTAATTGGTGTAGTAGTCACAAGAACATATTTCTGTGATGAACTACTTTCCAATAAGGGAGAAGGTACAATTACCTTATCAAGTTTTCTACTTTCCTCCTACTCACTTCTTTCGAGAGAAACTCCTTCTCCAGAAAGTTTCCGAATTTAGCAACAAAAGTCTTGCCTTCGGATCTGTGATAGAAGGTGTATCCAATAGTTTCCTTTGGATATCCTATGAAGACACATTTATCCGATTTGGGTTCGAGCTTATCAGGTTGAAGCTTTTTCACATAAGCATCGCAGCCCCAAACTTTCAGAAACGACAACTTTGGTTTCTTGCCAAACCACAGTTCATAAGGCGTTGTCTCAACGGATTTTGATGGTGCCCTTTTAACGTGAATGCAGCTGTCTTTAATGCATAACCCCAAAACGATAGTGGTAGATCAGTAAGAGACATCATAGATCGCACCATATCTAATAAAGTACGGTTATGACGTTCGGACACACCATTACATTGTGGTGTTCCAGGTGGCATGAGTAGTGAAACTATTTCACATTGTTTTTAACTGAAGGCCAAACTCGTAACTCAAATACTCTTCTCTACGATCATATCATAGAAACTTTATTTTCTTGTTACGATGATTTTTCACTTCACTCTGAAATTCTTTGAACTTTTCAAATGTTTCAGACTTATGTTTCATCAAGTAGATATACTCATATATGCTCAAATCATATGTGAAGATCAGAAAATAATGATACCTGTCGCGAGCCTCAATATTCATCAGACCACATACATCAGTATGTATGATTTCCAACAAATCTGTTGCTCGCTCCATTGTTCCGAAGAACAGAGTCTTAGTCATCTTGCCCATGAGGCATGGTTCGCAAGTATCAACTGATTCATAATCAAGTGATTCCAAAAGCCAATCAGCATGGAGTTTCTTCATGCGCTTTACACCAATATGACCTAAACGGCAGTGCTACAAATAAGTTGCACTATCATTATTAACTTTGCATCTTTTGGTTTCAATATTATGATTATGTGTATCACTTCGATCGAGATCCAACGAACTATTTTCATTGGGTGTGTAACCATATAAGGTTTTATTCATGTAAACAGAACAACAATTTATTCTCTTACTTAAATGAATAACCGTATTACAATAAACATGATCAAATCATATTCATGCTCAACGCAAACACCAAATAACACTTATTTAGGTTCAACACTAATCCCGAAATTATAGGGAGTGTGTGATGATGATCATATCAATCTTGGAACCACTTCCAACACACATCGTCACTTCACCCTTAACTAGTCTCTGTTTATTCTGCAACTCCCGTTTCGAGTTACTAATCTTAGCAACTGAACTAGTATCAAATACTGAGGGTTTGCTATAAACACTAGTAAAGTACACATCAATAACATGTATATCAAATATACTTATGTTCACTTTGCCATCCTTCTTATCCGCCAATCACTTGGGGTAATTCCGCTTCCAGTGACCAGTCCCTTTGCAATAGAAGCACTTTGTCTCAGGCTTAGGACCAGACTTGGGCTTCTTCACTTGAGCAGCAACTTGCTTGCTGTTCTTCTTGAAGTTCCCCTTCTTCCCTCTGCCCTTTTCTTGAAACTAGTGATCTTGTCAACCATCAACACTTGATGTTTTTCTTGATTTCTACCTTCGTTGATTTCAGCATCACGAAGAGCTTGGGAGTTGTTTCCGTTATCCCTTGCATATTATAGTTCATCACGAAGTTCTACTAACTTGGTGATGGTGACTAGAGAATTCTGTCAATCACTATCTTATCTGGAAGATTAACTCCCACTTGATTCAAGCGATTGTAGTACCCAGACAATCTGAGCACATGCTCACTAGTTGAGCGATTCTCCTCCATCTTTTAGCTATAGAACTTGTTGGAGACTTTCATATCTCTCAACTCGGGTATTTGCTTGAAATATTAACTTCAACTCCTGGAACATCTCATATGCTCCATGACGTTCAAAACGTCTTTGAAGTCCCGATTCTAAGCCATTAAGCATGGTGCACTAAACTATCAAGTAGTCATCATACTTAGCTAGCCAAACGTTCATAACGTCAGCATCTGCTCCTGCAATAGGTCTGTCACCTAGCGGTGCATTAAGGACATAATTCTTCTGTGCAGCAATGAGGATAAACCTCAGATCACGGATCCAATCCGCATCATTGCTACTAACATCTTTCAACACAATTTTTCTCTAGGAACATACCAAAATAAACATATGAAAGCAACAACGCAAGCTATTGATCTACAACATAATTTGCAAAATACTACCAGGACTAAGTTCATGATAAATTTAAGTTCAATTAATCATATTACTTAAGAACTCCCACTTAGATAGACATCCCTCTAATCCTCTAAGTGATCACGTGATCCAAATCAACTAAACCATGTCCGATCATCACGTGAGATGGAGTAGTTTCATTGGTGAACATCACTATGTTGATCATATCTACTATATGATTCACGCTCGACCTTTCGGTCTCCGTGTTCCGAGGCCATATCTGTATATGCTTGGCTCGTCAAGTATAACCTGAGTATTCTGCGTGCGCAACTGTTTTGCACCCGTTGTATTTGAACGTAGAGCCTATCACACCCGGTCATCACGTGGTGTCTCGGCACGAAGAACTTTCGCAACGGTGCATACTCAGGGAGAACACTTCTTGATAATTTAGTGAGAGATCATCTTATAATGCTACCGTCAATCAAAGCAAGATAAGATGCATAAAAGATAAACATCACATGCAATCAATATAAGTGATATGATATGGCCATCATCATCTTGTGCCTGTGATCTCCATCTCCGAAGCACCGTCATGATCACCATCGTCACCGGCACGACACCTTGATCTCCATCGTAGCATCGTTGTCGTCTCGCCAATCTTATGCTTCCATGACTATCACTACCGTTTAGTAATAAGTTAAAGCATTACATCGCGATTGCATTGCATACAATAAAGCGACAACCATATGGCTCCTGCCAGTTGCCGATAACTCGGTTACAAAACATGATCATCTCATACAATAAAATTCAGCATCATGCCTTGACCATATCACATCACAACATGCCCTGCAAAAACAAGTTAGACGTCCTCTACTTTGTTGTTGCATGTTTTACGTGGCTGTTACGGGCTTAAGTAAGAACCAATCTCACCTACGCATCTAAACCACAATGATAGTTTGTCAAATAGACTCCGTTTTAACCTTCGCAAGGACCGGGCGTAGCCACACTCGGTTCAACTAAAGTTGGAGAGACAGTCGCCCGCAAGCCATCTATGTGCAAAGCACGTCGAGGGAACCGGTCTCGCGTAAGCGTACGCGTAAGGTTGGTCCGGGTCGTCTCGTCCAACAACACCGCCGAACCAAAGTATGACATGCTGGTAGGCAGTATGACTTGTATCGTCCACAACTCACTTGTGTTCTACTCGTGCATATAACATCAACATAAATAACCTAGGCTCGGATGCCACTATTGGGTTTCGTAGTAATTTCAAAAAATTTCCTACGCTCACGCAAGATCATGTGATGCATAGCAACGAGGGGGAGAGTGTTGTCTACGTACCCAACGTAGACCGACTGCGGAAGCGATGACACGACGTAGAGGAAGTAGTCGTATGTCTTCACGATCCAA